>NC_079367.1:4242633-4507441 GCF_021018895.1 Seriola aureovittata | reverse complement strand
TGAAGTGGTCTCTGCAGGCTGTGATGTTGGTTCATCGGTCTGACCAGTTGGCTCAGTTCCCATTGTTGTCTCAGCAGGCTCTGACGTTACTCCGTCAGTAACAGTTGGTTCAGTTACTGAAGTGGTCTCTGCAGGCTGTGATGTTGGTTCATCGTCTGACCAGTTGTCTCAGTTCCCATTGTTGTCTCAGCAGGCTCTGACGTTACTCCGTCAGTAACAGTTGGTTCAGTTTGCTAAGGTGGTCTCTGCAGGCTGTGATGTTGGTTCATCGTCTGACCAGTTGTCTCAGTCCCATTGTTGTCTCAGCAGGCTCTGACGTTACTCCGTCAGTAACAGTTGGTTCAGTTGGTTCAGTTGCTAATGTGGTCTCTGCAGGCTGTGATGTTGGTTCATCGTCTGACCAGTTGCCCATTTCCATTGTTGTCTCAGCAGGCTCTGACGTTACACCGTCAGTAACAGTTGGTTCAGTTACTATAGTGGTCTCTGCAGGCTGTGATGTTGGTTCATCGGTCTGACCAGTTGGCTCAGTTTCCATTGTTGTCTCAGCAGGCTCTGACGTTACTCCGTCAGTAACAGTTGGTTCAGTTGCTAATGTGTCTCTGCAGGCTGTGATGTTGGTTCATCGTCTGACCAGTTGGCTCAGTTCCCATGTGTTGTCTCAGCAGGCTCTGACGTTACTCCGTCAGTAACAGTTGGTTCAGTTACTGAGTGGTCTCTGCAGGCTGTGATGTTGGTTCATCGGTCTGACCAGTTGGCTCAGTTCCCATTGTTGTCTCAGCAGGCTCTGACGTTACTCCGTCAGTAACAGTTGGTTCAGTTATCTAAGTGGTCTCTGCAGGCTGTGATTTGGGTCATCGGTCTGACCATTTCTCAGTTCCCATTTTGTCTCAGCAGGCTCTGACGTTACTCCGTCAGTACCATTGTTCAGTTGGTTCAGTTATTACTATACTATGACGTTTTTATGACTTTTTATGCCTTACTATACTATGACTTTTTATGCCTTACTATACTATGACTTTTTATGACTTTTTATGCCTTACTATACTATGACTTTTTATGACTTTTTATGCCTTACTATACTATGACGTTTTTATGACTTTTTATGCCTTACTATACTATGACTTTTTATGCCTTACTATACTATGACGTTTTTATGACTTTTTATGCCTTACTATACTATGACTTTTTATGCCTTACTATAATCTGACGTTTTATGCCTTACTATACTATGACTTTTTATGCCTTACTATACTATGACGTTTTTATGACTTTTTATGCCTTACTATACTATGACGTATTTATGACTTTTTATGCCTTACTATAACTATGACTTTTTATGCCTTACTATACTATGACTTTTTATGACTTTTTATGCCTTACTATAATCTGACGTTTTATGCCTTACTATACTATGACGTTTTTATGACTTTTTATGCCTTACTATACTATGACTTTTTATGCCTTACTATACTATGACTTTTTTATGACTTTTTATGCCTTACTATACTATGACTTTTTTATGACTTTTTATGCCTTACTATACTATGACTTTTTTATGACTTTTTATTCCTTACTATAATCTGACGTTTTTATGACTTTTTATGCCTTACTATACTATGACTTTTTTATGACTTTTTATGCCTTACTATACTATGACTTTTTTATGACTTTTTATGCCTTACTATACTATGACTTTTTATGCCGTACTATACTATTACTTTTTATGCCTTACTATACTATGACTTTTTATGCCTTACTATACTATGACTTTTTATGACTTTTTATGCCTCACTATACTATGACTTTTTTATGACTTTTTATGCCTTACTATACTATGACTTTTTTATGACTTTTTATGCCTTACTATACTATGACTTTTTATACCTTACTATACTATGACGTTTTTATGACTTTTTATGACTTACTATACTATGACTTATTATGCCTTACTATACTATGACTTTTTTACGACTTTTTATGCTTTACTATACTATGACTTTTTATGCCTTACTATACTATGACTTTTTTATGACTTTTTATGCCTTACTATACTATGACTTTTTTATGACTTTTTATGCCTTACTATACTATGACTTTTTATGCCTTACTATAATCTGACGTTTTCATAACTTTTTATGCCTTACTATACTATGACTCTTTTTTATGACTTTTTATGCCTTACTATACTATGACTTTTTTATGACTTTTTATGCCTTACTATACTATGACGTTTTATGCCTTACTATACTATGACTTTTTTATGCCTTACTATTCTATGACTTTTTTATGACTTTTTATGCCTTACTATACTATGACTTTTTTATGACTTTTTATGCCTTATATACTATGACTTTTTATACCTTACTATACTATGACTTTTTATGACTTTTTATGACTTACTATACTATGACTTTTTATGCTTTA
Source organism: Seriola aureovittata (assembly GCF_021018895.1). Lineage (NCBI taxonomy): Eukaryota > Metazoa > Chordata > Actinopteri > Carangiformes > Carangidae > Seriola > Seriola aureovittata. The sequence goes on along the minus strand of NC_079367.1, from coordinate 4,505,017 downwards.
CTATACTATGACTTTTTTTACGACTTTTTATGCTTTACTATACTATGACTTTTTTATGCCTTACTATACTATGACTTTTTTATGACTTTTTATGCCTTACTATACTATGACTTTTTTATGACTTTTTATGCCTTACTATACTATGACTTTTTTATGACTTTTTTATGCTTTACTATACTATGACGTTTTTATGAGTTTTTATGCCTTACTATACTATGACTTTTTATGCCTTACTATACTATGACTTTTTTATGACTTTTTATGCCTTACTATACTATTACTTTTTTATGACTTTTTATGCCTTACTATACTATGACTTTTTTATGACTTTTTATGCCTTATTATACTATGACTTTTTATGCCTTACTATAATCTGCCGTTTTCATGACTTTTTATGCCTTACTATACTATGACTCTTTTTTATGACTTTTTATGCCTTACTATACTATGACTTTTTTATGACTTTTTATGCCTTACTATACTATGACGTTTTATGCCTTACTATAATCTGACGTTTTATGCCTTACTATACTATGACATTTTTATGACATTTTTATGCCTTACTATACTATGACTTTTTATGCCTTACTATACTATGACTTTTTTACGACTTTTTATGCTTTACTATACTATGACTTTTTATGCCTTACTATACTATGACGTTTTTATGATTTTTATGCCTTACTATACTATGACTTTTTATGCCTTACTATACTATGACTTTTTTATGACTTTTTATGCCTTACTATACTATGACTTTTTTATGACTTTTTATGCCTTACTATACTATGACGTTTTTATGACTTTTTATGCCTTACTATACTATGACTTTTTATGCCTTACTATACTATGACTTTTTATGCCTTACTATACTATGACTTTTTTATGACTTTTTATGCCTTACTATACTATGACGTTTTTATGACTTTTTATGCCTACTATACTATGACTTTTTTATGCCTTACTATACTATGACTTTTTTATGACTTTTTATGCCTTACTATAATATGACTTTTTTATGACTTTTTATGCCTTACTATACTATGACTTTTTTACGACTTTTTTATGCCTTACTCTACTATGACTTTTTTATGCCTTACTATACTATGACTTTTTTATGACTTTTTATGCCTTACTATACTATTACTTTTTATGACTTTTTATGCCTTACTATACTATGACGTTTTTATGACTTTTTATGCCTACTATACTATGACTTTTTTATGCCTTACTATACTATGACTTTTTTATGACTTTTTATGCCTTACTATAACTATGACTTTTTATGCCTTACTATACTATGACTTTTTTACGACTTTTTTATGCCTTACTCTACTATGACTTTTTTATGCCTTACTATACTATGACATTTTTATGACTTTTTATGCCTTACTATACTATTACTTTTTATGACTTTTTATGCCTTACTATACTATGACGTTTTTATGACTTTTTATGCCTTACTATACTATGACTTTTTATGCCTTACTATACTATGACTTTTTATGACTTTTTATGCCTTACTTATACTATGACTTTTTATGACTTTTTATGCCTTACTATACTATGACTTTTTTTGACTTTTTTATGCCTTACTATTACTATGACTTTTTATGCCTTACTATAATCTGACGTTTTTATGACTTTTTATGCCTTACTATACTATGACTTTTTTATGACTTTTTATGCCTTACTATACTATGACTTTTTATGACTTTTTATGCCTTACTATACTATGACGTTTTATGCCTTACTATAATCTGACGTTTTATGCCTTACTATACTATGACATTTTTATGACTTTTTATGCCTTACTATACTATGACATTTTTATGACTTTTTATGCCTTACTATACTATGACTTTTTATGCCTTACTATACTATGACGTTTTTATGACTTTTTATGCCTTACTATACTATGACTTTTTATGCCTTACTATACTATGACGTTTTTATGACTTTTTATGCCTTACTATACTATGACTTTTTACTCCTTACTATACTATGACTTTTTTATGACTTTTTATGCCTTACTATACTATGACTTTTTTATGACTTTTTATGCCTTACTATACTATGACGTTTTTATGACTTTTTATGCCTTACTATACTATGACTTTTTATGCCTTACTATACTATGACTTTTTTATGACTTTTTATGCCTTACTATACTATGACGTTTTTATGAGTTTTTATGCCTTACTATACTATGACTTTTTATGCCTTACTATACTATGACTTTTTTATGACTTTTTATGCCTTACTATACTATGACTTTTTTATGACTTTTTATGCCTTACTATACTATGACTTTTTATACCTTACTATACTAAGTCGTTTTTATGACTTTTTATGCCTTACTATACTATGACTTTTTATGCCTTACTATACTATGACTTTTTTACGACTTTTTATGCTTTACTATCCTGTGACTTTTTATGCCTTACTATACTATGACTTTTTTATGACTTTTTATGCCTTACTATACTATGACGTTTTTATGACTTTTTATGCCTTACTATACTATGACTTTTTATGCCTTACTATACTATTACTTTTTTATGACTTTTTATGCCTTACTATACTTTGACTTTTTTATGACTTTTTATGCCTTACTATACTATGACTTTTTATGCCTTACTATAATCTGACGTTTTATGCCTTACTATACTATGACTTTTTTATGACTTTTTATGCCTTACTATAATCTGACGTTTTATGCCTTACTATACTATGACTTTTTTATGACTTTTTATGCCTTACTATACTATGACTTTTTTATGACTTTTTATGCCTTACTATACTATGACTTTTTATGCTACTATACTATTACTTTTTTACGACTTTTTATGCTTTACTATCCTGTGACTTTTTATGCCGTACTATACTATGACTTTTTATGCCTTACTATACTATGACGTTTTTATGACTTTTTATGCCTTACTATACTATGACTTTTTATGCCTTACTATAATCTGACGTTTTATGCCTTACTATACTATGACTTTTTATACCTTACTATACTATGACGTTTTTATGACTTTTTATGCCTTACTATACTATGACTTTTTATGCCTTACTATACTATGACTTTTTATGCCTTACTATACTATGACCTTTTTATGACTTTTTATGCCTTACTATACTATGACTTTTTTATGACTTTTTATGCCTTACTATACTATGACTTTTTTATGACTTTTTATGCCTTACTATACTATGACTTTTTATGCCTTACTATACTATGACTTTTTTATGACTTTTTATGACTTTTTTATGACTTTTTTTGACTTTTTTATGACTTACTATACTATGACTTTTTATGCCTTACTATACTATGACTTTTTTACGACTTTTTATGCTTTACTATCCTGTGACTTTTTATGCCTTACTATACTATGACTTTTTTATGACTTTTTATGCCTTACTATACTATGACTTTTTTATGACTTTTTATGCCTTACTATACTATGACTTTTTTATGACTTTTTACTCCTTACTATACTATGACTTTTTTATGACTTTTTATGCCTACTATACTATGACTTTTTTATGACTTTTTATGCCTTACTATACTATGACGTTTTTATGACTTTTTATGCCTTACTATACTATGACTTTTTTATGCCTTACTATACTATGACTTTTTTATGACTTTTTATGCCTTACTATACTATGACGTTTTTATGAGTTTTTATGCCTTACTATACTATGACTTTTTATGCCTTACTATACTATGACTTTTTTATGACTTTTTATGCCTTACTATACTATGACTTTTTTATGACTTTTTATGCCTTACTATACTATGACTTTTTATACCTTACTATACTAAGTCGTTTTTATGACTTTTTATGCCTTACTATACTATGACTTTTTATGCCTTACTATACTATGACTTTTTTACGACTTTTTATGCTTTACTATCCTGTGACTTTTTATGCCTTACTATACTATGACTTTTTTATGACTTTTTATGCTTACTATACTATGACGTTTTTATGACTTTTTATGCCTTACTATACTATGACTTTTTATGCCTTACTATACTATGACTTTTTTATGACTTTTTATGCCTTACTATACTTTGACTTTTTTATGACTTTTTTATGCCTTACTAAACTATGACTTTTTATGCCTTACTATAATCTGACTTTTTATGCCTACTATACTATGACTTTTTTATGACTTTTTATGCCTTACTATAATCTGACGTTTTATGCCTTACTATACTATGACTTTTTATACCTTACTATACTATGACGTTTTTATGACTTTTTATGCCTTACTATACTATGACTTTTTATGCCTTACTATACTATGACTTTTTATACCTTACTATACTATGACGTTTTTATGACTTTTTATGCCTTACTATACTATGACTTTTTATGCCTTACTATACTATGACTTTTTTACGACTTTTTATGCTTTACTATCCTGTGACTTTTTATGCCTTACTATACTATGACTTTTTTATGACTTTTTATGCCTTACTATACTATGACTTTTTTATGACTTTTTATGCCTTACTATACTATGACTTTTTATGCCTTACTATACTATGACGTTTTTATGAGTTTTTATGCCTTACTATACTATGACTTTTTATGCCTTACTATACTATGACTTTTTTATGACTTTTTATGCCTTACTATACTATGACTTTTTATGACTTTTTATGCCTTACTATACTATGACGTTTTTATGACTTTTTATGCCTTACTATACTATGACTTTTTATGCCTTACTATACTATGACTTTTTATGACTTTTTATGCCTTACTATACTATGACGTTTTTATGAGTTTTTATGCCTTACTATACTATGACTTTTTATGCCTTACTATACTATGACTTTTTATGACTTTTTATGCCTTACTATACTATGACTTTTTATGACTTTTTATGCCTTACTATACTATGACTTTTTATACCTTACTATACTAAGTCGTTTTTATGACTTTTTATGCCTTACTATACTATGACTTTTTATGCCTTACTATACTATGACTTTTTTACGACTTTTTATGCTTTACTATCCTGTGACTTTTTATGCCTTACTATACTATGACTTTTTATGACTTTTTATGCCTTACTATACTATGACGTTTTTATGACTTTTTATGCCTTACTATACTATGACTTTTTATGCCTTACTATAGTATTACTTTTTTATGACTTTTTATGCCTTACTATACTTTGACTTTTTTATGACTTTTTATGCCTTACTATACTATGACTTTTTATGCCTTACTATACTATGACGTTTTATGCCTTACTATACTATGACTTTTTTATGACTTTTTATGCCTTACTATACTATGACTTTTTATGCCTTACTATACTATGACTTTTTATGACTTTTTATGCCTTACTATACTATGACGTTTTTATGACTTTTTATGCCTTACTATACTATGACTTTTTATGCTACTATACTATTACTTTTTTACGACTTTTTATGCTTTACTATCCTGTGACTTTTTATGCCGTACTATACTATGACTTTTTATGCCTTACCATACTATGACGTTTTTATGACTTTTTATGCCTTACTATACTATGACGTTTTATGCCTTACTATAATCTGACGTTTTATGCCTTACTATACTATGACATTTTTATGACTTTTTATGCCTTACTATACTATGACGTTTTTATGACGTTTTATGCCTTACTATACTATGACTTTTTATGCCTTAATATACTATGACTTTTTTATGACTTTTTATTCCTTACTATACTTTGACTTTTTTATGCCTTACTATACTATGACTTTTTTATGACTTTTTATGCCTTACTATACTATGACTTTTTATGCCTTACTATACTATGACTTTTTATGCCTTACGATACTATGACTTTTTTATGACTTTTTATGCCTTACTATACTATGACTTTTTTATGACTTTTTATGCCTTACTATACTATGAGTTTTTATGCCTTACTATACTCTGACGTTTTATTCCTTACTATAGTATAACGTTTTTATGACTTTTTATGCCTTACTATACTATGACTTTTTATGACTTTTTATGCCTTACTATGACATTTTTATGAGTTTTTACACTTTACTATACTTTCAAAAGAAAAGGTATGATTTTTTTTTAGCAAAGCGACTCTTGCCTTAAAAACAACAAAAAAATGAACTACTTTTTATTCACTGGCAAATCATTAATTCAGAACCACTTTATTTCCTGCTTTGAATCCCCACTGTGAGCCGATGCCGGATGAAGAAAACTTCAGCTTTAACAGACTTTAACCGACCGGGGAGTCGACTTGTCTTCGTCGTCATGTTGATAGTCACATTGTGAATCTATTGATTGGCTGGTTTGTAGTCAACACTTACCTGGATGCTTTTTTCTGTTTGTGGAAGCAGAAGACTGACAGACTGTGATTTCTATGGAGCATGTGGAACTGTTGTTGATATAGTTTCATGTGTTGGTACAGTAACTTTAATTTATGATTGTGGTGCCTGAGATAGTGACATGTTTACTTCTAAAACATTAAGTAGGAGATCAGTGAAAAGAATTTAATATATTCTGCCCCCCTCCCTCTTCCTCCTTGCCTTTTTAACATGTGCAAACCAAACTATTCAACACTGGCAAGGCTGTTAAATCATGTCTGTTGATAGTAGATGGTATAAACATTACTGTTGTTATCAATGTTGAAAGGAAACTAAATAAACTGTAGAGGATGCCTGAATGAAAAAATAATATTACTATTGAGATGAAACAGTATTGTATGAAAATAAGTACAGTTTTTACTTATTTTTGTCATTTTAGAAATTTTATTGTCAGTCAGTTACATTTTAAAATTGTATGGTAGTGATGTATCGATCTACCTTTTTTATTACTGGTACAGCAGAACACACAGAATAACTCACCTAGCACTCACGTGACTGTACTTATTTTTTTCTAGAAAGTAGTTCCTGTTTCAAACACACACACACACACACACACACACACACACACACACACGCACACACACACAAACTTACACTTACACACATACACTCTGAATCAATACTCAAACCATACTGTGTTATTGGTACCCTGTACGTCTCATGCGTCACTTTCAGGTATGAATAATATGGATTTTGTCAAATCTATTAAAAACAAAACTGTTACAGAGCGTCGTCTGTGTTTCTTGAATTCAGAAGGATCCAGTGATGAGGAGAGAGAGAGACGGTAGAGTGGATTCTCATGTCGACTAATTATAGGTTCATTTGATGACATCATGACAATCCTACCATGGAACCAGGAAGTGGAACAAATTTAAATCTGTTCCTAAAATTACACAGAAAGTGGCGTTCAAACACTGAAACAGCTAAAAAAGTTTAAAAGGGGTAAAAAAAGAAAAAAAAGAAAAAGACATTAAAGAAACAGTGTAAGAAAAAAAAATAAACATCTATAAGTTTCTTTCTTGAACACAGTGATTCTTCTAACTGACACAAGCCACGTCGGGACTTTGCAGGATGGATGTTTACAGCTCGTTGACGCTGTCACCTGGGAAACAGAAAGATTGTTATTCACTTTTAAACTGTAAACAGACCTGGAGACAAAGAGACTGTGTTTAGACAAGACTATGAAGTTTTTATGCCTTACTATACTATGACTTTTTCATGACTTTTTTTATGCCTTAATATACTATGACGTTTTTATGACGTTTTATTCCATACTATGACATGTTCTATGACTATGACTTTTTCTGCCTTACTACGTTATGACGCTTTTATGCCATTGTATAAAATTACTAAACGTCATAGTATATTAAGGCATAAAAGTGTTATGGTATGGCAAGGCATAAAAAGTCATAGTTATGCCTTACTATACTATGACATTCTTTATGTCTTAGTATACTATGTCATTTTTTAGACACCTTACCCCCACCTTATGTTTTTCTTTGTTGGGGTAAGGTGTCTAATGGTTTTTGCTTAAAATGAGTAAGTCTTTATTGTTGTGAAACAGTGTGACTAACATCAGACTGATCTGTGAACCAAATAAATACTGGACCAACATTACAGACCAGTCTGACATATATTTGTGAAACTGAATTCAGCCATCCTTGATTTTAGTATTTACACCTGTGTTTTTCCTACTGTGACACATCAAGTCTGATAATTTGATGATGTTTCTTTTCATGCTGTTTTCACCATAATTAATTATTCAGATCTACTTTTTATTTCAGATATGGCACAACAGATAGACGGTAAGACGAACTGTGAGAAATGTTACGTACTCTCTGCACAGGGGGATGTGTAGTCAGTTACGGCCTCATCACCTGCAAACACAATAAAAGAAGAAAATCATCAGAGATATAGAGGGGTGATGGTGATAGAGGAAAATAAGAAGAGCGAAATACAGGAAGTGTTTTTAGACACTTTATTGTGAAAAGATGTTGATGAGACTCTTACTTGTCTGGTAGTAATCATAGACTTTGACCACAGCTGGTTTGAGGTTCCTGACGGGCTGATCCTCCTCCAGTGTCACACTGTATATCTTTGTCTCATCCTTCTTCAGCTGCAAACACACACACACACACACACACACACACAATAAAGCTATAACTTCCCCTCCCATACAGAGCTTTACAGTGAAGATTTATTCAGGAATACCAATATGAACACTCCGGACCGTCTCACCCCGTCTAAGTAGATGTTGATGAATCCTTCCTCCACGTCGACACGTTTCACAGAGGAGTCGCTCTTCAGCTGCAACAGACACAGATACAGCTATAAATATAAACACATACTTCAGTATGGGACAGTAATGATCAACCACAGGCTGACAGGAAACTTTGGCTGCGGTTGAAAAAGTATTTCTTTGCTTATGAAGGTTCAAACTGAGTGAAACAACCTGAAGTGTCTGAGCAGCAGATAATTTAATCATCATAACAAAATACTATATACATAAATGTTGAATATAATTTATTGTGATCTCTTGCTCAGATCCTTATTTTCTCTTCTTGTATGTTTCTTTCATATTATGTTATTTCAACATATTCTTTTCCTAAGTCCTTATGAACTGTCCTTCACATGTTTGGTCTCGTGATGCTTTCCATCGAGGTCGAGGAGAAGTGGTTAGGAACGACTGACTGACCAGTTTCAGGGAGCTCTTATCCAGGATGTAGCCCGACAACAGTTTGATGTTGATGATCACCATGTTGGTTTCCTCTCTCCTGCCCTGGTACCTGCAAAATACACACCAACAGTCAAACACCACATGAGACACACACACAAACACACACCTGACACCTGAGCCCACAAGGTTTTCAGCTCTTTCTGTGAGTTCGATTTTTTTTTCCCCCCTTTACAATTTAAGGTGGTTTAACTTTTCTTTCTTGTTGTCTGCACAATTTGTTCTATTGCTGTTTAACATAAGTATTTGGACAGTTGCACATTAAAATGTCTGAGTCTCAGCTTTAATTTAAGCAGGTTTACATCAATATAGAAATAAGTGTGCGGCAGATACAGACCTTTAAACACAAAGTGCTGAAAATGCAAAGTTTAAAAAGTAATTGGACACACTTGTTTGAAGTCATGTGCATCTGTCCAATTATTTCTGACCACTACACTTTGTATTACACTTCGTGTTTTAAGACCTGTATCACCCACATTTCTTTCTATATTTATGTAAACCTCTAAAAATGAAAGCTGAGACTCAGTTATTCTTCTTCAGGCTCAACTACTTTTAAGATCGAACTCTCCAAACACTTATTGTCCTGACTGAATCTGAAAACTAAACCTAAATCTGAGTGAAAAGCCCTGATGTCTAACACACAAACATCTGCAGCTGAAAGAGCAACTTCATTTTTTCAAGTAAAAAATAAATTAAAAAATCACAATCATAATTTCTATGGCAATAGGTTTGTAATGAGTTGTAGTTGGTGTAAACACAACACTAGTTTATGTGGTAAAAGCCTCCAGTGAAGTTACAAAAATATAATCAATAATACAAACTATTGATCTGTACTCGCTCTGAAAATGCCTGATTAAAAAGTCACATGACCACCTGACGTCCACGAAGAGGATGAGTTGCGGCCTGCTGGTGTTACACTTGGCCATGATGTTACTGGAGATGTTGAAGGCAGAGAAGTCCGGGGGAGGGGGCACGTTGTAATGCATGGAGATCTGTGGAGGGACATGACATCAGCAACATCTGTTCATCAACATCTGTTCATCAACGTCTGTTCATCAACATCTGTTCAAAAGTCCAAAAGTCTGAGAATATTTTCCCAGAATGTGAAGATCAGACGTTTAACATTAATAAGAAAAACATGAATAAGAATATAGAGTTTTTACATTTATGTTGATTTAATAAACTTGCGTTTATGAATTAACAAAATAACATGAACATATGTTATAAACATATATCTTCATATATCCAGAGGATGTATAAATGTTATAGTAAGAGAAGTGACTTTGAAAAAGAAGATAGTCTGTCTCTTCTAATTTTATCTCATTTTATAGGTAAATACAACTGAAATCACATCCAGACATGTTTGAAGTGAAATATCAGGAGTTGCTCTTCAGCTCATATTTATTCAACAGACTTTTACTCATATGTTGCGCTGTTCTTAGTGTTTTACTCTCCAGTTGATCCATTTATCCTTCTATTCTGTTATTCCTTTAAAATCTTATGGATGAGTCTTTTTATATCACTTTATGTTGATTTTATATTTCATCATAATGCTTGTTTATGTTGCTAAAAGGTGCTACACAGATAAATTTGCCTCGTCTGCCTTGATAGTTGAGAAATACAAAAATTCAAAGACTTTATATGAGACCAATATTTTGGTGTAAGTTTTGTTGTTGTCAGTTTCACGGAGATAAACAGATCGTACCTGTGCCAGCACACAGCTCTGACCCTGGGCCTGGATGGTGTACTCTCCTGGGACCTCACTCAGCTTCTCCTCCTGGTACAGCAGCCTGTTGCTCTGATCCACCGTGAACTCTTTGTTCAGGCCTCCTAACGACGTCACCGTCACTGTAGTGCTGCCCTCCACACTGTAGGTGGCAGCTCCGTACTTAGCCAGCGCCTGGAGGGCCACCACCGTGTCCTGAGGAGCAGAGGGAGGTTAAATGTGCCGTTACAGTCGACTCACGGTTAAAAAGGTTTCACATAAACCACCTGTGTGTGTGTGTGTGTGTGTGTGTCTCTGTGTGTGTGTGTGGTCTGTCGTACCTGTGTGGAGGAGAAGCCGCCGTACGGGTTCTGCTGCTGAGCCAGCCAGCGGACGATGCCAGAGGAGTAGTCCAGACCAAATTCTGGCATGGCTGGACCGGAGAGCAGAGCCAGCAGCACGTAGGACGTGATCTCCACCTCCAGGGAGTCCAGGCCTTTCCTAGAAGCCACGGCTCTGTCCCAGTGACGGGTCCCTCCTGCCAGTCAGGAGAGGGGAATCATCCGTTAGCAGCTTAGCAACGACTATGTTTGTGCACATCAGTTAAATGAATGTACATGTAGGTCCACAGCCTCCAGAGTTACAAACTGTAAGAGGTTGTTTTAATGTTTCAGTTTTAGATGCGACTGTAGAAATTCTTTTCTTGCTTTGTCACCAATTTCCTTTCATAAAATCATTTTCTTCCTCTGTTTGTTCTACTGTCATAACACCAACAGCCAAGCTACAGCTGTTAAACTGGAAAAATATGTAAGTCAAAAACAGTGTTTCCCACAGGAGGAGACGTTACCTGAAGAGACTTATGTAGTTTAGAGGGGAACAGTGTAACCAAATTATTTTCTGTGTGTGTTATTTACAAGTTAGAGATGTCCCCTAAACGCCTCACATGCTGGCTCTTGGTAGATGCTACAATTCACTGATGTTCCCTAAACGTCTCACATGCAAAGTCTTAATAGACGCTAGAATTTACAGATGTTTCCCTAACGCCTCACACGCATGTTGGTAGAGGCGGAGTTGGTCGGGCTGCAACACTGGCAACTAAAGCTAACTTCATTTAAATGTAAAATATATTAATTTAATATTACAATAAAAAACAATGAAGGGGGGATATAAACAATATAAAAATAACAGACAACAGCATAAAAAAAATATTTTGTTGTGTAATGCAAGTGATGACATCATTCCCCAAGTTTTTATCTTTAAAAAACGAAAAACAAATCTGAAGCTTCAACTGTTTAACACACAGTTGACTTCACCTGCTTACATTCATCTAACATCTGTTCTCAGCACAATGTATCATCTACACTTAAACTGCCACTTCAACTCCTTTCAGTGCTTACGCTTCAACTGACGCTTCCAAATCTTGAAGTGACACTTCAACTTGCTTCAGCACGTCTTCGGTTTACTACTAAACTATTTCATGTTTCAGCAGCAGATTTTTTGCAGCAGTAAAACTGTTTTAGCGGAAAATGAAGCTGAAAGCCAGATGTGCAGACAGTATTGCTGCTGACGGCTTCGCTGTCTCACCTTGTGTGCTGGACTTCCTGTGCAGGAGTGTGATGAGTTTGCTCCTCATCTCCTCGTCTCCTGCCAGACTGAAGGTGTACGACAGCAGGGCGGTGGTGTACAGGTTGTCCAGCTGACCGGCCACCGCTTCCTTCAGACAGCGCAGACAGTTCTGAACGACGGGATCCTGTCAGACACCGAGCAGAGGAAGAGATGAGAAGAGAAACTTGGAGATGTTTTGAGGACGTATGCTAAGCAACGTTTTTAGCAATTCACATGACAAACGCAGCCACCGAGACGTTTAACGGTTTAAAGCTGCGCAGACAATAAGAAACACATGCTGACGCAGCCTGTGAACACCTCACAGCTGCAGCAACAAAACGTCCGAAATGAACAAGGTGATGTCAGACTCACCGTGGCGTTGGCGTCCAGCTCGAGCATGGCGGTGGTGATGTAGGCCGTCAGGGACACGTCGTCGCTCACTCCTCCCTTGTGGAAACACAGGCGCATGGTAGGAGCGGGTCAGTGCTGCGTCAGACTTTCAGCTTCACCTAAAGCTTTTTTCTTTTCGCTCTGTTTTCATTATATCTAAATTACTGTGAGGGACGGGTGATGATTTGTTTAGTCTCCCCTCTGCTGTACGTATGAGCTGTTCGCCTGGAGGCAACGAAACTCTTCATAATCTGAGCCAATTCTGTGATTTTGTTTCATAGGAAATATTAATTGAAACCATGTGAAATCATATCAAACATCTACGTCATTACCTTCATGCCGTTGTGGAAGAGTTTTCCGACAGATCGGATGCAGCCGTCGGGTCGCTGGTGTCTCGACAGCCACCTCCTCGCATCTTTAATGTGACTGGGATTCACAAAAATGTACGGTCTCGCACCACCGAAGGACTTCATCACAAAAGAGGTCAGCCTAGAGGAACACACACACACACACACACACACACACACACACACACACACAATTAAACCTGACCATGTGTGCCTGTGTTGGTAACCCCAAAATGAACCCAGCTTCAGGACAATTACATAACAGCCTCTTGTCTCACACTAACACAGAGCGTTTGGCCTGAGCTGCATCTACAACGTAGTCATCTAAGCCACAGAGTGAAGACAGCTGGAGCAGAGAGAGAGAGGCAGCAAACGTCCCTCCACATCCCATATCTCTGGAGAATGGATTCACAAATTCCCCTTGCTAAGAAATTACATTACACGACAGATACTGTGTTGAACTATAGTAGGTTAATAGTGAATAATAAAAACTGTATTTTTTGGCCACTGGGAGGCAGCAGAATAAACTGTAAACACACACATTGACTTTGTATACTTCAACATGTTAGCAAACAGCAACTACCTCCAGTCCACATGAGGAATCAGTCTAATATTCCCTCTGCTTTGGTCTCCACCAGCTCAGAGAAAAACTCTGTAGCTGCTAAATGCTCATCGTTAGCTGGTCGCTAACTTTGTCTGTTTGTTGTTTGGTGCTGAGCAGGAAGTGGACAGTGGAGCTTTTTAACTAAAAACAGCTGATTTCAGTGACTGGTACAGATGCTCATATATGATTCTCCAGCATGCTAACATGCTAAATTAGTAAACATTATAACCTGCTGAAAGGTCCTATCTAGTCTAAAGGTCTGTGTCCATGTGTAGTGTGATTATAGATCAGATCAGCTTCTATATTAATACTGTGAAAGTATCAAAGCCTCAGTCCACAGAGAAATGCACACAGCCTGTATTCAGAAACTGAGCCTTAAAACCAGCCGTCACGACTTCTGGAACTTTGTGATGTCACAACAAAGCAGTAACCAAGCCCCGCCCACCTGGACCCACCATCCAAACCTTGCAGGATTTGGTTTCTCTGAGTGTTTTTACCTGAAATCTGCTTTATTTTTATTGTATCACTCAGAAAACAGTCAGCCAATCAGAGGAGAGGCTCAGATCCTCCTCTCTTCTGATTGGCTCACCGACCTGTTGTTACTAGAGCTGCAGAGAGAAGCCTGAGAGAGGAGATGTAAAACTACACTGAGATGGTTTTTGGTTCTCTTAAACCACAAATATATCTTCTTATGGATCATCACTTTAAATAAAACACAGAAGAAGAAGAAAACATGAGTGACCTTTTTCACATAATTTAGCATTATGAAAAAGAAAAACAACAGATTATCACAGCTTTCAAGTTACATTAATTATTTTTGGCTACTTAGCGGCAGAATGATCAACCTAACCAAAACAACACTAACATACAGTGTTATCCCCTTATAAAGACATTAGCCATCATTTGTTTCTGACTGTATGATGATTGTGCAATAAGAACAACGTTCAGCTAGTCGCTAACTCTGTGCAGTTTGGCAGCAGTGAGGGGAACCACAGAGATGGCTGATAGGTCTCGGGGGTTCATGTTAACACACAGTCTCTGACCCATTCTCCATAGAACAAATACTGATACGTGCATCTAAACTAGTTTATCTGCTCACACTTTATTCAAACTTCCCCAACACTGCGTTCTGTGAAATATCCTGATGGATTTCTAATGTAATCGAACACTTGAGAGCCCTAGTTTCTCCCAACCACAAACACACACCCACACACAAACACACCAACTGCCAAACTGCCCAGCACCCTTTCAAAAACAGCAGAGGGTTTGTTAAATCCCCCGAGGGACTGCGCTTTAAGCCCATTAAATGAAAATATTAATATTTTCTGGCAGGTTCCTCATAAAGTAAATTATTAGGATGCTTGCTGCTGCCAACAGTGTGTGTGTGTGTGTGTGTGTGTGTGTGTGTGTGTGTGTGTGTGTGTGTGTGTGTGTGTGTGTGTCCAACTCCCACTGTGTCTACTTGTCATTTTTCATTCTCTCGTCAAATGAAGTGTGAGATTTGAGCTGAAAATATTCGGTTTATCAGCAAAGCTCTGGATGAATGTTCAGTAACTGTTTTAAAGTAACTGCAGCGTTTCCATGTTTTATAACCACGATCTGATTCTTTATTATTTTGGTGTTTATTGTGTCTTAGCTGTGAACACAGACAGAGACCTGCTTCCTCCTTTACACCAAACCTATTCTGTGTATATAAATTATTAGTATTTTGGATTTTTATGAAACTAAAATGTATGTGACCTGTAATAAAGGAACCAGCATTTAAAGAACCTACAGTGTCATGAAAGATAAAGTGAACTGTATAAATATAGGACAAAACATATTTTAATATTAGTTAAATCATTGTGAAGGTTTTGATCACCAGTTCCTGTTGTTCATATGAAATGTCACAGTTTTATCTCGTGTATTGATCCTCAGCAGAATCATCAATCACCATTATTTCATGTTGCTGACTCAGATTCTGGATTTTTTTTTTTTTTTTTTACTGACCAGGTGTTTCCAGACACGTCGCTCTTCCCGAAGGCGCTGTAGGAACCGTCGTCGTGCTTGTAGGTGAGCTCTCTCTGATATCCTGCAAACACAAACACACACACACACAGTCAGATTTTACATAATACATTTCATTTTACATTAATGTCTTTTCATGTGAAGCACTTGGTGCAGGTAATCTCTTTGTTGTAAAGTACTTTGACCTGCATTTCTTGTACGAAAGTTGTTATACGAATAAAGTTTATTATCATTTTTATTCATAATTATGCCTCCTCACCTGCTTCAGCATTTAACTAGTTATTTTCTCAGTTGCCATAAAAGGTTGAAATTACTACAATATCCACTGTCAGATTCAGACAGACACAGTCACAGCAGTTAAACCCAAACTTTGGCGAACTGGTGTTACCACGAATAAGATTCAATCAAATGACACAGAGTTTTAAATGTAAAAGAGAGGGAGAATAAAATAGAAAGTGTACACGTTGGCGATCTAGTATGAAACGGAGAGCAGGACCATGAGATGCATCCTTGATCTTTTTGGTTGGGAGTCACACACCGGTTCATCAGACCCATCCCAACACATCATAGCTGATTTAGAGACGGTCCCGAGGGTCTCACCACTCTCCAGGAAGCGTGTCGCCCTGTCCTGGATCTCCTGGGTCAGCTGACCGGTGCTCTTCAGGTAGTTGAGGATGAAGATGTTGGGAGCGAACAGCACCATGTTCTGCTCCCCGCAGCCGTACGGCATGGCCAGGAGCTTGTCCAGGTTCTTCATGGCCCGGCCCATCAGATCACCTGCAGGAGCGAAACGAGAGATTAAAAAACACTTGACAGGGTGGAAGTAAACTCCACTATATCCTGATTAAAAAAACAAAACAACAAGACGTTTTATGTTACTGACCCAGGACGGAGACGGAGGCTCTGGCTGATCCGACCACAAACATCTCAGGCAACAGGAGAGAGATTTTCTTCTCCGCCGGCCCCTCTGATGAAACACAGGTAAAGAGAATGAGCTTATTTTCTCTGGTAAAAGTTCACAGAACAGAATATTTACATGTCGAATATAAAGATACAACACTGGTGTTTTATTACCAATCAAAGTATCATTTGTGTTATGTTTCATCCATCAGTATTTACTGTTGTTGTGATAATTAAACATTTTAGCAAAGAGACAATTCACTGTCATTTCACTCACAGAAGCATAAATAAATACTAACATTTAATTAAATAAATATATATTTTTTATCTTATTCTGAAAGCAAAAAAGCATCAAATTAAGACACAAATTGTTTTTCTTGGTGGATAAAAATCAGTAACTAAAAAAATCGATGTGTATCTAGAGAAATGGCAACCAAACTGCTCCTCTTGTGCAATTCGACAAGCACAGGCCTCCGTGACAGGATGACATTTACAGATGTATTTCTGTAGTGCCCTAGTTTTCTCTCCGATCACCCCGAGGCTCTCGGCGTATCTGCTGCTGACTCTCAGGTTGTCTGTGAGCGCTCACCTGATGGGCAGAGGAGGGCGTTGTGACTGACCATCTGTGGTGTTCCCTCCGCCTGAAGGAGAGACACAAAGGAAATGATGATGTTGTTAAATAACATAATAATAATAATAATAATAATCAAAGCCTGATGTATCTCTACCACAGAGCAGAACATATTAAAAGACACCAAGTGAATTTTTCATCATGACCATAAACACACTGTCGAACTGCCAGAAACACTCACCACAGCACCAACTGTAGATTAACCCAGAAAATAGTCCCCAACAGAGGCATTATTCCCCCGTTTGTGTTTGCTAAAAACTACAGTGCCGCCTTGTTTTAGGAAATTAAGAAGAACAAATGAGCTCGAGTCAGACTGGAACAAATTGCAGCTTCATCCTCTGAAGAGATCTACCGCAACATGATCAGTCAACAAATAACAGGTCGACATTTCTTTGTCTGACTTTGCTGTTGCATTAATTCACTTTCTGGCTTTTTGGTGGCGGCAGGAGAAGCTGTGAACAAAACATATTTATCATCCTGTAAAGTTGAAATGGCGAACACATTGTCAATGAGTAAATAAGTGGAGTTAAAACTCATTAGGGGTCATCTTTGTGTAACATACATTTACCCTCTTTGATCTCAGTTTTGGTCTCCACCAATCACTGAGAAAAATATTTGACTCTTCAGCTGTATTTAATAAACTCAGGGGTTTATATATGAATCACGTTTGTCTTTTTCTTTTTGTATCAGTGATCCTATAATCGTATGTGTGAGGGGAGGGGCCAGGTTAAGATCTTTACTCAGCACCAAGACATCCAGCACCTGAACCACCAGGTCACAGGAGCAGATCCAGGCATCAGTCATTTCTCCCTGTAACATCTTCCCTGGGGCTGCGAAGTTACTAATGTAACTATGGTTCTATGAGTCCTGGAGGACCACCAGCGCTCACCGTCACTCAGAGTCTTGATGTAGTTTCAGTCGGAGTCTCCCGCTGGGCGCCTGCTTCATTTATCAGGTCGCTCACGTCACACGGGACCAATTCTGGCGGTCACTGAAAACTCATAGAACCCCAGTTACATTAGTAACAAGAGGACGGTACAACCTCGCCCACTTCCAAGGCGCATGCAGGTCAAAACGGCGAAGTAACACTCGTAGTTTAGAGAAGAACTGATGCGTTTCGGCTCGTGGCGTTCAGCACGGTCTAATAATATTCCTCTGATTACTGTAAGTGTCGCTGCGCCTCTTTACACCCGTCTGAAGTGTCATGTCTGACGGTCACTGACCTCCACCAGCAGGGTGCGGATCACTGTGTCGATCTGACCCATGTCGGGGACGGTGGCCACCTCGTTCCCACACAGTACATCAGTCCTCAGGGCCTCAGCGCTGACCTTCAGGTCCACCTTACCTGTGTGCACACAAACATGCTCTTATTCTGAAAGGAGGGGTGTATTGATCACCGCAACCCTGTCACACAGTCACATTGTGCATACGGAGGCGAAACAGCTTCAATCCAACTCATTATCCTCCCTCTTCCTCCATCCCTCCTCCCCGTGTTTTACTTCCTCCCCCTGTTTCCTATCTTATTTGCCCTCATTAATCCCTATTTGTTGCCTTATTACACAGCCTCTCTCCCATACGGCTCGTTCTCCCACAACCTCCCCCCTCCTCCCCTTCGCAGCCCACAATCCTTCACACAGAGGACAAGTACAGATCACCCCCCGAGGGAGAGGTTTCTGAGTGTTTCGTCAGAGATACTACCTGACTTGTTAGTACAAGTGATTGTCAGCATTCCTCTAAGGGGGAGTTAGAGGAGTGCAATTTGACATTCATGAGAGCCTCATCTCCATCCCGGCTGATGGAGGCTGATGGAAATCCTCTGCTTTCAGACCAGGCAGCGTTACAGCGACAGACGCCTTTCTCTGCTTCCAGCAGTGCAGAGTCAACAGCTGTCAGCGCCCTTAATAGAGATTAATTAGCTTGTTCTGTCTAATCATTGTCACTCAAAGTGAATAAGATTGTATTGGACGAAACAGACATCAGTATTTAATCTTGAAGGTGTGAAAACTGCATTAAATTATTGGTGGAGATAATAACTGGAAAATGTCTCTGTGGTAATGAGGGAGGAAGGGAGACCAGAGCTGTGACTGACTGAGACAGTGTTCAATCAATTTTAAGAGGGCACCAATATTATATTTATAGGTGACATTTTGTACAGACAATAAAAAATTAAACAATTAAACCCTCTGAGAATGAATTTTAACTGTTTTATCTCAGGTTGAAAAGCCTCTAAAAGAGTATTCAGACATTAAAAAGGTTCTTTAAACCGTTACTCATGCCTTCATTTGAAGCTGACTCGATGACTGTGATGCACTTTGTACTAAATAAATGTAAATAGTAATATGTTTTACTACAAATATGTATTAAATATTAGTAAAAAGATGCATAAAATGGAAATGTTATGAGTATTGTGGAAGTACATGTGCTTCAAAACTCTACTTGAGTGAATGTAGTTTCCATCTGCAATTGCATCAAAAATATCACAATAATTCAGATGAATGGTTTATAAAAGTGTGTGTTATGTAGTAAATGTACAACGGGACGCACTCATACGATGCTTTGTGATACTTGAAGTTAAGAGCATTAAACTAAAAGTGCACATGGATGTTTTATAATACATGCAAGTGTGTCCCAGTCTTTTTACTGTCCCCTGGAAACATTTCAGTTGTCGTGTTCTGAATATTTGCAGCCCATGTGTTTTCGAACTGATAAAGATGTTTTCATTTGTCTATTTGAACGTGTTTTCTTAAGTTGCAGTGCGTTGAGTTCTCGGGGGCAGCCGTATAAATGGGCAGAAAAAAAATGCAAAAAAACTGACATCCATTAAATTATTTAAGTCGTGTTCATGTTCAGACGCCCAGTCAAAAAATATTTATATTTTGAAATGTATATATTATTATTTCTACATTGAAGGGGACTGAGTCTGTGTTATTTCTGGTCAGTTATCTATTAATACCAAGGGCGGTTGGAGTCACGATCCATGAGAAGGTCCTGCTCTCCTCCCCACACAGACACACACTGTACTGGCAGCCATCACAGTCTCTGAAGGTGTAGCTGTCTGAATCAGCCAGTGTCACCTTCACCTGCAGACAGGAAAAAAAACAAAAACAAAACATCCTCAGCAATAAAATATCTGTGTCTCTAATTATCATAATGTTTTCATTTCATCTTGACGAGCTCACATCCACAACATCAAATTACTCGTACACGCAGACTTTTAACTGTAAATGAGTTTAAATTAATTCCTTCTGTCATCTCCGTTTAAATATTTACCATAATGCATTTGGAGAGATAGTTGAAGACAGTGGCTTTGAGTGTAAAGACTTCCCCTCGGATGACGGAGTAGGGCAAAGTGAGACTGACAAAGAACGGCTGGAAGGCAATCAGTCCAACGTTAGGCGACACGCCGAAGCCGACAGAGGAGACACAGAAAGCTCCGGCAGCCCATTTAGTGATGGTGTCAGGGACTGTCTTCTCCACGTCCACTGACCCACTGTCTCTGTACAAACATACAAGCAGTCACATTGAAAACCTCACGCAGCACGGAGGCTGGAAACATGAATGTGTTCAGAAAATCTCTTAACAATCTGTGTCATACGTGATGAGATATCTTATGTTTTGGCCTGGGGGGGGGGGGGGGGGACGACGACTCTACAGCCGCATTAGAAGCTCTGTGACGCTGTACATTTTACCTCAAGGTCCACTAATGCTAACATGCTAACATCAGTGCTATGTTAAAGGTCCCATATTTAATACTTCCCTTGTGTTTTATTTGAAGTGTTGATCCATAAGAAAATATATTTGTGGTTTTAAGAACGAAAATCCATCTCAGTGTAGTTTTACTTCTCCTCTCTCAGGCTTCTCTCTGGAGCTCTAGTAACAACAGGTCGGTGAGCCAATCAGAAGAGAGGAGGCTCTAAGCCTCTCTTCTGATTGGCTGACTGTTTTCTGAGTGATCCAATAAAAATATAGCAGATTTCAGGTAAGAATCTCAGAGAAACCAGATCATTCAAAGGTTTGGATGGTGGGTCCAGGTGGGCGGGGCTTGGTGACTGCTTTGTTGTGACATCACAAAGTTCCAGAAGTCCTGACGGCTGGTTTTAAGGCTCAGTTTCTGAATACAGGCTGTGTCTGTTTCTCTGTGGACTGAGGCTTTGATACTTTCACAGTATTAATATAGAAACTAGAGCTGATCTATAATCACACTACACATGGACAGATACCTTTAGAATAGATGGGACCTTTAAGCAGGTATAATGTTTACCAATTTAGCATGTTAGCATGCTGGACCAAGGGACATGAATGTCTCTACCAATTTCCTGACAAAACATCCAGTAGTTGTAGAGATATTAAGTCAAAAACACACAAACGTTAATTTCATCTTGGTGCTAAAGGAAAAGTTAGGAGATCAATAAAACCATTTGGATGCTTTGTCTGGGAACAATGAATGTCCGTATGAAATTTCATGCATACAGTCCATCCATCCATTCAGTAGTTGTTGAGATATTTTATTGGTGGACCTATCACCTAACCAACCTCACAAATATTATGTTTTACATCGTATAATGAGAATGTGACCTAATGGTTGCAAGTCAGAGAAAAGAAGAATAAATAAATGTCGGCTCTAGTCTGAAATATCTCCAAAACTATTGGAAACATCCCTAAAACCACGCTGCCACCGTGGCTCCTCATGTTACATCATGTGGCCAAAACGTGAGACGTGTATTAACAGTCAAACCAACATTTAAAGGCCCTGAAAGTTTTTTTTTTTTTTTTTGCCAATTAGCTTCTTACTGTGAGCGATGGGCTCCTGTACAACACAGTACTTCCTGCAGGAGTTAGAACTGGTTTCCAATGGCAAATATGTGATGTTACACAAATCCATTAATGAACCTGGACCTAACATTTGTATCAGAATGTGACACATAACAGCGGCAAGAAAAACTAAGTGAGCCTTTTGGAATTAATGTAATTTATGTATAAGTCGTGTGTTACGTCGTCAGATCTTCATCCAATAAAGAACAAACACAATCTAGTTTAACTAATAACTCACAAATCATTGTATTGGTCTCGTTCATATTGAAAACATCATTCAAACAAGTTCAGGCTGGAAAAAGTACATGAACCCCTCGACTAAATGACATCAACCAAAGCTAACTGGTGTGAGGAGTTATCAGACCTGGAGTCCAGTCAGTGAATCCAGATTGAAGGTTTGGGTTAGAGAAACTTTAACTTGGACATTTTGAGTTTTTATATGCAGACGAAACATCTGCTGATGTCACCCATGCTTCACAAAAACGATCTCAGAAGAATCATTGATTTGCTTAATGCTGGCTACCAGTGGGGAACCAGAGTAAGCCAAACATATCAGCATTATAAACGTTATATTCAATCAATCTCTTTCATTTAATAATTATTCTCTTCTAATTCTAATCTTATCCAATCAGATTTTTCTGTGTTTGTTGTTTCCAGGCAAAGAAAAGCTTAGTTGGTTTACTTGTTTGTTGATTTCATAACCAGGACAGAAGACCTGAAATCCCCACAGCTGTGCGTTTGTTTAGAAAGTGGCAGGTGAATTAAACCAATCACAGTTTGATTTATAGTGGGTGTGGCCAACAATCCACTGCCCTACACCTTCCCCCGAGTCTCAAGGTCGGCGCTACGGCACGGGGGAAATCAAGGTCACCGGCTCTTCGAATAGGTGCGCTCGCTCTAACACTCGCGGTTCACCTGCTTCTATTAAATCAGAGGGTTCACTTACTTTTTCCACCTGCACAGTGGATGTTTAATGGTTGTGTTCAATAAAGAAATGAAAGATTATCATTGATTTTGTGTTGTTAGCTTAAGCACACACACACACAGGCCGCTGGAAAACTGCGGTTAACATTGTCAATATTTTCAACATTTTTAAAAAAGACTAAACAGTTAATCAATTCAAAATCGAAAAGAAAAAAGAAAGACAAATGAAACTTCGGACACGTCTGAAAGAAGGAAGAATGTGTATATCCTTTTCAGAGGATATATCATTATTACCCCACAGTAACTAGGTCCCAGATCCAGGTCTCAGGGAAGAATGTCCTGACGATTTCCTTCTTCTCCTCATCTTTACCTTTCAGCACACCACCTGAACTCTGTGGCATCATGTTGAAGGCCATGGGAACGGGAGAGTCTACGCGATCTAGGAACACATGGATAAAAAAAAAAAAAAAAAAAAAAAAAAAAAAAAAGAAAGAAAGAAGGAAAAGAAAAAAAAAAAAAAAAAAAATTTTAAATCACAGAACTAAAACTTACCCAAGAGAAACCAGCTCCCAGATCCAGGTCTCAGGGAAGTATGTTCTAATAGTCTTGGCCTTGGGCTGTGGAGGTGGTGGATCTCCAGCTGTTTCCTCCGCAGCTAACATGATGAGCCCCTCATCTAGCTCGGCATACTCTAGTTAACAGTATAATGGGAGTTTCTTGTTCTGGAACCAGCATCAATGGACAGTCAATGGAAAACACAAGTGGTGTACTATAAAAAACATACCCATGTCATAATATAATCGATCGTATCCCCTGTCACGGCAGTCATACGGTTTTTTCACGTCAGAGTTGGTCACAATTTTGATCCCAATTTCCTACAAGAGAGAAAGAGAGAGAGAGAGATGGTAAAACCAAACGAGAGATTGTTAAGTCATAAACCGTTTATGATTTAATCAGCACTGACGAACACACAGGTTAAAACAGAACACAGTGCTACACCTCATGCAAACTGCTTTAATTCATATCTGTCTATCTCCCTGGGTTATTAGACAAAGATGGAAATAAAAAAAGAGACAGGAAGTGATGGAGGGAGATACAAAGAGACAGATGTAGATAGAGAGAGAAAGACAGAAAGAGTTAAACAGAGAGAAAAAGTAGAGAGAGGGAAGGAGGTAAATGGAGAAATGAGAAAGAAATAGAAAAAAGGGGGAAATACAGATAATGAAAGAGAAAAATAGAGACACAAATAGTGAGGTAGAGAAAGAACTAGAGGTCAACAGACAGAAATAAAGATTGATTAATAGACAGATCATTATTTTTCCTTATAATGAGCCTGTTCTTTAATGGCCAATCAAAACGACCCGATTGTCTACTTTAAAGATGCTGTAGACGTCATTCTTCAGATTGTTGGGCCCAAAGTAGATTGAGCGCGCCGCTCGACGGGCCGCCTGCGCGTCAGGCACGATCTCCGGCTCCGGCTCCAGCTCCGGTTCCGGTTCTGGTACGGGTTCGAGCTCGAGCTCGATCTCCGGCTCCGGCACCGGCAGAGGGAAGCAGGGATACGGCTCCGAGTCCTCGACCTCGTAGGAGTATCCCGACAGCTTCTGTAAAGGCAGCTGGCTGTACACCTGCACAAACACACACGAGACAACATGAGGGCACGTCAGCACACTGAGTGATGGAGGTCCACGCAATGATGATGTGAATACTGAAAAGTGTTTCAAGACCTGCAGCAGCTCGGAGTCACGTCTACTCTCGAGCAAATTAGCTGCAATAAAACGTTATTGTCGTGAACCAATCTGGTCTAAATGCTGTTTGAGAGGCTGCAAAGACTAATGACCTAAACACAAACACCAACACTCAATCTATCAGCTGTGAGTGAGTTACATTCAGTGAGAAATTCAGTTTTCATTCTGTTGGTCAGTGTGCATCTTCAGATATGAGAAACTGAGGATTCACTGGGTCTGAAGAGAAATAAAGTGCAGATAAAAAAAGAGAAAAGAAGCCTACAACAGGTGAATCCATGTGGCCTGAGGTTGTCTATGTGGAGCGGGAAAACAATGAACACATCTTTGCAAATGACATTAAACATGAGCTTAATGTCCGTTCACGCTGTGTTTTGTGGGTAAATTATCATTCCCACTTTTGCCCATCTCTGAAATCAAGGCATTAACGCCGTTTGAAATGCAAACGCCACGTCACGCTGTGTGTGTTAGGATGTTAAACGCGGGGTAAAAGAGGACGGGTGTCGTACGTAGTCGACGGTGAGTTCCTGCTCCGACCGCAGCAGGAGGACGCTCTGGTCGATGGCTCTGATGGAACAGATGGAGCGTGGCTGAGCCTGGAGACTCAGCGTGGTCTTCTCTGCTGGAAGGTTTTGGACGGAGGAGAACTTCAGAGACACCTGCGCAGGAAACGACAAGGCAGAGAGACGGTTTGGGAGCTGATTAGTTGACGTTTATCCTCCTGTATAAAATAATTTTAACGTGTTTTCGTATTTCATCGTACGTCAAAAAGACGCTTTGAAGTCTTGGATTGATTTAATAACTGACCTTGTTATTGAGGCAGAGCTGGACGGGGAAGTCCTGGCTGTCGGCCACCGCCTCTCCACTGGGCATCACAGTGTAAACCACCACCTGGGCAAAAGGTGACAGGTCTGTCACCTGTCGGAGCGATATGGTCAGCTCTCCTTTGTTGACTGAAGCATGAAACACAGAGAGAAAAGAAATGTGACGCGCGACAGTTTAACATAAACATCAAAACATCAAACGTAAAAACACATATAATATACTTTCCCAGACCATTCGTGACATAACATCATCTTTTAAACTGTTACAAAACACTGATTTTAACCTCTTTAAAAATGAGTCACAAATATATGGGCTCAGTAACAGCTGTAGATTCTACCACAGATCATTTAATCAGGAGTAAATTGTGTATTTGTTGGGGACTATTTTCAGCTGACTGTATATGTGAGATTGACGACATCGTTACTGTGAACACAGCCACTGTAAATTATTATTTATTATCATATATCATCAGCTTGTACCTGATCCTGCTTTAACATTCACTGGGACACGACCGTGCTGCACAATTCCCCCTCTGGACATCACCTACAAAGAAAGGCAAACACAGACACGCGAAATTATCAATGTGCAGTTTAAATATGAAAAAAAAAGAAGGGGAAATCCATTTGGAATCCATTTTACACACCCAGTGTAAACAGGACACAATTAGGATCACCTGTTTTCTACAGTCAATGGATTGATTTAATTACATTTCAATTAAACACAAACATCAGTTCCAGTTAAGAGCATATTATAAACAAAAGCTTTCCCATAAATTTGTAAACATGTAAATAATCAAACAGGATATCGTCTCATTTTCTCACTCACAACTGGAGCGAGGCACAAGATGGAGCTCATAAACCGTGACACATACCAGGTAGAAGAAGTCGAGGACTTCCTGGCCCTTGTTTAGCTCCTCCCCCTGGATGATGTACTGAGCGCGCACGGTTGCGTCTTCGTCACAGGAGATCTTCCCGCTCACCTGCATGAGCTTCAGAAAACTGCTGCTCTTGGAGTAAAACGCCGTGACGTGGTGGTGGGCCGACCTGTACTCTGGTCTGCGCACATTGGGCACGTACGGTTCATTCTCGTCCGTCTTTTTTGAGCTCGCCTGTTGGCATGACAGCGAGAGGTCAAAGGTCAAATTCACACTCCGTTATCAACCTATCAACCAATTCTCAACCAACTTGTTTTTTTCTTAATTAGGAATATAGACCTGTGTGGGCCACACGATGGATATGATGAAAGTTTCTTTAATTAGATATTGATTTTAAAATTGATACTGAACTGGCAGTTAATGAATTGACTGTACTGAAATAAACAGGTCCCGGGGGGGGGGGGCGCCGCAGAATAAGAGCAGTAACTAACCTTCAGATTCACAGAGTCCTTCCAGAGGGAGGTGTCCAGAGAAAACGAAGCCATGCCAAAGCTGTTCGTAGTGAGGGTCGCGTTTTGTGACTCGCCAGCAAACAGGTACACTGGCTCGTTGACGACAGGTTTATTGTCTGGACCGACCACTTTCACCTGCAGACAAGTCAGAAGGTAGAAGCTAACCGACAGCACACTTTCAAGATGTATGAACACATCAAGGTCGTCATTAGGTTTGAGGCTAAAAGGGTTTGTTTTTGCGTGAGACATCTTAAGTGCAAAGGTGACAAAGGCCTGAAGGTGGCACAAGAGGAAAAGCTAATAAAGCGTCTGATATTTGAAGGGTTCATCCTCTGGGGAGCACTGAAGCAATCAGTTTTGTCTGTCTGTCTGTTATTGATATAAATACTGATCTTGATATTTCATATGCACAACTGTAAAATTGCCCCGTTGGCAACACTCGAAGTAGGGCCGTTTAAGTTATTAAAATCAACCTCTGGGGACAACGATTATTCACAGCAAATATCATGGTTATCTGACTAAACTGTCAAACTACCTTGTTATAGGTGTTGTTAAGAATAAATTTTGATGTGCTGGTGGCGCTGGAATTAAAGTTAATTGTCGCCAAAAACACAAGGATTCATCTTCTGGGGACCCTAAATAACCACACATTATTTCATAGAGCTATTTTTAGTCCTGTTGCTTTTCTTCACAGATGACCTGGATGACCATGAAACGCTCCCACTAAACCGTAAACCAAAGCATTTCAGGGAGAAACATTCAATCAGCAAGCTTGAACTCAAGTCATGAGATCACAACAATCAATAGGATTCATCCTGTGGAGACCCTGAACGTTACGGGAGTCAGTCCAATATTTGTTGATATATTTTTTAAGTAGTGAGGCAACCGACTGACATTGAACACGACGTGAACCACGCCACTATAGCATGGATAGCATGACAGTGGGTTATAGCTCCCGCACTGATTACCTTCCCCTCAAAGGGAATGCCAGGTTTGTACGCTGCAGGTACGTCCTCGAAGGTGACGGTTCTGATGTGGCTGCTGAAGCTGGTCCGCCCGCTGCCTTTGAGAACGACCCCTGGATGGTAATAAACAAAGAGATCACAGCTCATCAGAAACTGCTGCTGATCGCTCAACGATCAGTATCTGGCATCCGGTCGACCTACCTGTGCCATACTCTTCTATTTCAGCGTTCACATCAAAACTGTCATCGTACATGCTCTTGTTGAGGGAGAACTCGGTCATGTTCATAATTTGTGAAGCACAACCAGTTTTATCCGTCTGGAAGATAATAACGAGGATGAAATTCATAGTAAATTAATACAAATAATTAGCGAGCAAGTCACATTTCTTTCATGTGGAATACTCACGGTCAGCAGGTAAGTCTTGCAGAGATCATTTTCTTGGGTAAGTGAATACCAGTAAAACCGGATGGCGTTTCTACAAAACACCGCCTTGACTGAACCAATAACTGGTTTGCCGTAGGTGTATCTGCAGGAAACACCACAAGAACACAGGTGAAGGCAGGTGTTTAGTCGAGTTCAATGATTTTAGGTTAATATGTTCCCATAGCAAAGCGTGGAATGAGAAAGCAGCGAACAACATGATATTCTTCGATCCAGATGTGGACGACATCTTAAAAAGGCATTAAACTGAAGTGCTAGTATTTATGTGTTAGCAATAATGCGCTAACCACATGTAGCTTGTTAGCTTACCTAATTGACTAGCCAATTAGCCAGCAAATGAATTAGCCTTGTGTTTGCCTTCGAGACGCCCAGCTGTGCTAACGATGCTAATGGGAGCTTATGCTTGCGATAGTTATTAAACTGACATGCACGAAAGAACATTTTTGCCTATTTTTAGATTAGCTGAGTCAGGTGGAGTCAGGCACTGCCAAGATGGCGCCCACTCTGAGCCTACGTCCATCTTTAGACACGGTCTAAGGTTGTAACTACAAATAGACCCATAAAAGAGAGACAGATAAAGCTAGCAAAACCACAACACTGAGTGTTCTGGAGCTGCTGGTGGGAATCAACGTTCAAATAGTGAAAGCTAGTTAGCCTAGCTTGCTAGCTTCTTATTTCCAAGTAGAATACAAACTTAACAGTACAATAGGTTTTCTAAATTTAAAACAGTTTAAATCAACTGTTGACAGCTAATGCTGCGTGGGCTTGTTGAAAAATGGACAACACGTCTTCTACCAACGTAGCTAAATACAGTGTGACGTTCTCAGTAATTAGCACACCATGGAAATTGATATCCTAGCTGTGTTGCTGCTGAACCACTGCCATGGGAAACACCCACTCAAAAGACTTGAAGCTTAGACACAGTTTCCTAAAAAAAGGTTTTATCCTCTTAAGAAAATAGGAAAATATAAACAATGGCTGCAGAATCATTACAATTTATGTTTCCTTGTACAAAAAATGGGGAGAATTAAATTGGCTACGTGTGATATCTGATGTCGTCTACGCTAGACATCAGTGCCATTGTTAACCTCTGTTTGTTTTAAGTGCGACACTCACTTTCCACAGATCTTTAGCGTCGCCTCTTGGTCCAGGATGGTTATCACACTGGGCAGGTGAACCTTCACCTCATACTTTGGTAAAACTAAAACAAAAGAAACAGAGTCAAAAATCTTGCTGTGGAAAAAAACCTTACATAAATTAAAGTCATTATTCTGATAAATGCGAGTCATGGTTAAATTTGTTTAGTATGAAACTGCAGGAGACCGTATTCCTTGATGTCAAAGCTGTGGGAGATCTGCTCTCCTTTGTCTGTTGAGGCAGAGATGATGTAGGTTCCTTGTGCCGCCTCGGGAATCATGGGGTGGGAAAGATCAAGGATGCCGCCATCGATGGACTTCTCCAACCACTGGGCAATGCGATTTGAATTGGGATCCTACAAAAACGGTAAAGAAAGACGCACATTTGTTGGCGGCTGCTCCATTCTGCATTATATTAATATTAAAGCCCCTAGGTGTAATACTGTCATGTGATTATTATATCAAATTATGCAGATGGCACAAAATTTCTGTGAAGAAAAAATTACAATTATATTGAAAAGTGGTGCAGTCTAGTATCAGATTTCAGCCTATTCATCTCAATGTACCTTGATTAGTTAATATCAGTTTGTAATGATATCACTGTATATCACCAAAGTCAAACATTTTAAAATCCAGCACGAAATGGATTTTAAAATGTTCTCAAAATAGCACATTGTAAATAAAACAATTATGTGCATGAATACTTTTAAGTATCCTATTCATTTTTAAATAAATATTGCATTTCTAAGCTGTAAATTATGTTATTCTTGGTTTCTGTGTCTAAGTCAAAAGTCATATTTGTGTATTTCTACAATATAAATGAAAATCTTTGTCTTTTCTTCTGTAAAAGGTTCAGTCACACCCACTTTTGAGTGATCAATTAAATCCATGAACAATTTGATCAAATAACTCTCGAGTGTATATGTTTATAAATATAAAAGTCTTACCTGGAGTTCCACCACTTTGTACTGAAAAAAAAAAGAAACAACCAAAAAAATTAATGTCATATTTGCACAATTTACACTAAATGACATTTGAGTTAATGGGAACGTTTGTGAAACATTCTTCTATGTGTCGGTATATCTGTTGATAGTGGAGTATAATAGTGGTTTTGATCTACAGGTAATTCACAGAAGCATAGCAGCAACTTTTAATGCACAGGAAGAGCAGGGTAGTTAAATAACTACTTACATGAGTATTTGTGTCAGTAAATGTTTATATAAAATGATGCAAGAGACCTTAGATAATTTTGCAGCTATAAAAAAAACAAACATACTGGGTTCAAATATTTCATTCATGTAGCTCAGACGAAGTGTCAAAACAAGCAGATGGATTAAGTGTCATACCATCTGTGTGAAAACATTTAGATTTCATATCTTACAGCTTTAATGTTGAGACCATTTGAAATCTTCTTTGTACCTGATGGGATTTACCACTTTCCAGCGAACTACCTTCATCGTATGATATTTGAATGGATTTCATAGTCAATGCACGCAGTTGTGTTTTCAGCCTCTCATCACAAACGGAAAAGGCCTTGAGCCCATATTGATTCAGATGTTTGGGTCAAATGCAGTGTGTGCCAAATGAACTCTGACAGCATGTTTATCACACTACTCCACACAGCGCTTCACACCCACGCTGTCTTCAAAATCAACAAACAGCCCTCCTTTCACCTCCCACTCTCCTGAACCAAAATAGACCTCACTCTTCACATTCACCGACTGCTTAGTGGAAAGCACGCACAGATTACAAAGTTCACTGGTTGGAATTATTACATACATCACACGGTGTCACATGATATTGGAGAAGATAAATAAAAACCTACCACTCGAGCTACGGGGATGAAGTTGGCATCCAGGGAGACGATTCGAAACTGGACTTTAAAGAAAAAGAAAAAGAGGAAAAAAAAAAACATAATGTAAAACATGTACAGAAATAAATGATATAGTGAAACAGCAAAGAAATGAAGCTAATAAACAGAATGAAATCCTTCAATATACTGCATTTTCAATTGAGCGCTAGCAGATGGGATTCGAGGGAAATCTGCTGGTTTGCTATAGGACAGTGTTTCTGGAGATAGCAGATGGTGTAAGGAACAAATAAAAAAAATCAAAAAAAAGGTATTTATCACCAGTCTTTGGTTAATGAGAAACAAGGTCTAATTTAATAAAAGAGAAGAAATGATTCAAACTGAAGCAGCAGAGGCCAAAATATCCTGATATTAGCCCCGAGTATGGGTAACACCGTGTCTACAGAAGGGTTAGCATGAACATGATGCTAGCAGAGCAGCAGCAGCTACGTTGCTCCATCTGGGTCGACGCAGGATGCGTTCAGGTACAGTATTGAAAAAAACAAACAAACAAACAAACAAAAAAAAAACACAGGAAAATAAACTTGAAGTGTAAAAAAATATGCTTCAGGTCGTGTATCTGTTCCATTAGTCACGAATGACGAACACGGCTGAAATGCTTTCCGTGTAGACGCATCATAATTCGCCAAAGACACTGGACCACATTTCCCATAATGCAAATCAAAAGCATATAAGATTCCTGTTAAACATCCACATCTTTCAAACTCCATGCCCCCAGTTTAACTACAGGCTTTCTCCAAACTCAAGCCAAGGCAACCCTATTGACATCACCATGACATCATCACTATGACGTCATCAAGGTTTTGTTTTTTCCTGAGGCTCGACAACGTTCCTCCAGAGCCACAGAAGACATTTTAACCAACTGTTGTCAAAGGTTTAGTAGAAATAACCAAGTCGGTTTTAATGTGTCTAATTGATTGGATTATCCATTTGATTTTTAAGGATGATCACAAGGATGATGTCATCAGGGTTATTTCAGATTGGGCTTCTGGGACATTGAGTTTGAAAGAAGCAGGTGTTTACCAAGTGGTCTAATAACGGCTGCTATTGAGGTGCATTATGGGACGTTAGGAAATACCAATCCTAAAAATATGACTGGTGTAAGAAAGAGACGATAAGTCGGCTGAACCAGTATCTCAAACTTTTTACAAGGTTATATTAATTCAGCAATAACATATTAATGGTTCCAAACACGTTGCAAAAATTAAGGGGGGAAAAAAAAAAAACCTACTCAAAGCACTTTTTCTTTAGGAAAAATCCAAACAACCTCCCCAAGAACTGTTGAGGAACAGCCGTTCTTCTGTGTGCTGAACATAGACGTAGTTCCTGAAGTTGTCAACGAGTGGCTCAGCATTATGCAGATATCATAAAGTAGTCCACATTTGTGCGAGTGCAGCTGAATTGCTAAGCAGTGCAGAGAGAATAATGTGCGCTAGATGAACAACACAACTGCAGCAGAGTATCACCGAATCGCAGCGTACTCTAAAACTATGAGGCTTGTGGCTCAGGAGGTGGAGCGGCTCGTCCGCCGATCAGGAGGTCGGTGGTTCGATCCCCGGTTCCTCCAGTCCGCATGTCAAAGTGGGTAAGATACTGAACCCTGAATCGCTCCTGAGTATGTATGAGTGTGTATGAAGCGCTATTTAAGAGCAGTACCAGAGTGTTACTGATGAGCATTAGGACACCTACCGGTCTGTCCAGGTTTGTAGATGGGTTTGTCAGTCTGAATGATGTGCATAAAACCAGGAGGCTCAATGACAACCTTGGTCTTCTTGCTCATCAAGGCGCTCTCACCCTGAACTGTGACATTAATGTTTGCCACCAGTCTGCTGCGCACCGTAGGGACCTGCAGTATCAGAAAACACATCACATCTGTCGGACAGGACCGGGACCACGGGTTATTTGAATGTCCAGGAGGAGAGGAAGGAAGGAAGGGAGGACTTTTAAATTTTGTTTTAATGCAGAACCAGAATTTGTGCCCAGCTGACAAGCACTTTTTTTCTCATTGTCCTCCTTTGGAGTGTGTTTCCTGCGAAACATCTGTCGACTATAATGTTATAGAACAACTGCTTGGAAGCAAATCCATCTGAAATCGTCTGATATTGAGCAATAACAGACCCCCTCCACTACATGAGGTTAATTATGAAATGCTGTCATCCTTGTATAGCATATGTTTTCACTTACTAATAGAGCTGCCATTACATAACAGAGGCTGGAACCACTTCCAAAATTTGCAAGGGGTGTTTTTTTTTTTTTTTTTTTTTTTAGTATGCGTGTGTGTGTGTGTGTGTGTGTGTGTGTGTGTGTGTTGTGAGACTGAGAGTAGGGGGCAGAGGATGTTTTCCAGAGGAATGCAGGTACATAGCTAGCCTCTGGCAGAAAGCAGCCTTTGTTTAGTGGCAGATAAACAAATTCCAGACCAGGCCTGCGGCAGGGCCAAACACTGGGGAACCAAGTGAAACTAAGTGCTATTGTCATAGAGCTGATTGGGGTTGTCGGGTCGTTTCGCATCAATATGTAGCAAGGCCTCTAAGTTGCATAACAGCGCCCAACGCTGTGACAGAAACCAGAGCAGTAATTTACAGAGAGCCATTGGCGTTGACAGCCTCAGTCATGGCGCCGGCTGGATAATTAGGTACATAATGACGCCAGGATTTGTGCCATTAGTTTAATGGAGGGCTACGGGACGAGGAGAGAAAAAACGCACTATGCCTGGAAACCTCACAGATGCATCTAACCACTGAACATAGAAAATATTTGTTCTGCTCTACTCTACCTCACTGGCACTGGAAAACCATAAAGCAAACAGACGGAAATATCACATTCTCGTGCAAGCTGCCAAACTGTGTGTGCATAATGTTGAGTCAGACCTGGAAGTCGACGCAGCGGTAAAAGTCCTGCTTGACGGCCTCCGCTAGAACGATGGTGGTGCCAGAGTTCACCTCGAGGAGGACAGTCAGAGAGACGGGCTCTGTGGGGCCGTGGATCTGGGCACACAGGGTCTCCTGTTTACCCCCCGTCAAGCGGGAGCTCACAGTCACTGCATAAATACTGTAGGTAGAAAAAGGAACATGATGTTAGCGGCTAATGTTAGCAGTTAAACACAGAGATAAAAGGAGAGAACATTGGACTTTAATTAATCTCTCCTCTGCAAACACAACGACACATAAATAATGTTGCTCTGTTAGATATAAATAGAAAACTGTGTGCTAACCAAGCGGAAACATAAAGGGCTGAAAAATGAAGCCGACACTGAAGTGCTAAAAACTGCAGTTCCTCTAATGGCCACTAGAGTCTGGCTCCAACAGTGAGTCAGTCCCCATAGACTCCCATGTTAAAATGTCCAACTTTACAGCAGAAATAAACATGTTCACAGCCTGGTACAAAAACAGTTTTGCTCTCTAGAGCTGATTTCCTCCTTCATGACACCTGTTTATATAACTCACCTGTTTACATTTTATTAAGACTTAAAGGTCTGCATAATACATAAGTCTGGCCTCCACACACGCCCCTCCTCTTTGCCCATTTTTGGATTAGCCAGAGGTTAGGGGCGGAGTCAGGCACTGCCAAAATGGCGACGGTGGGGCGGCTCACTCTGAGCTTCAAAACCGCTCCTCAGAAACCTGCGGGTGATGTCACGGAGGCTACGTCCATCTTTATTTACAGTCTATGGTGCGAACACATCAACTTGAAAAGTCGTAATATGTCAAAACTGTGTTGTGCTGCCCCCAAAAGGCCAATAACAGTCACTGCAGGTTTAAACGTGCAAAAATACAAAGTACAACTTTTAATTTTGTACTTTCCTTTAACATTTGAGCACTTCATGCTCCGTTATACTTCTACTGCATTTGTAAAATATCACTCACAGAACTTTACTTTTGATTCAGAGGTCAAGTTTGAGATTAATACTTATGTGAGATTTTGAATGAAGTCAATGTGTTGTTTGTACTTTCTTTAAAAAAGGCGTGCAGATCAGTATTTGGTTGGCTGGTTCGGGATCTGCTGCTGCCAATGAGAAATAAAGGACACATTTAATTGAGTTTTGGGAGGTGGTGCTGTTGAGCATATTGATGCTGTTTCTGCCAGAGAGGAAGTTGCACGATGATGAAAAGTCATTAGACTCTGATACTAAACTATGAAAGGCATTTGAGACATGATGACCACAGAGCAGATAACACACAGGAGTGAAAAACAAAGATCAGAATGGAAATCAATATCCTGAGACAGTGAACTTTTTGTTTTTGATCTTGATAAAAACCAAAACATCTGGTGAATCCTTTAAAACACTTTGGTTCAATCATCTCTCACTGTTTTACTTTGTCCAGATTATTTTATCACACACACACACACACACACACACACACTGGTGGTACATCTTCTCTATTGCGTAACAGTATCCTGAGGCCGACCACTCGACTTTTTGGCTCACGGTGAGACGATGTCATACTCACACACCACAGTAAGTTACAACATGAATTGATTAAAAAAACCCAACAACAAACAAACAAACAAACAACAAAAAAAAACCATTGCAACTTTTTGCTAACTCAATCACGTGCAGCTGCTCCTCCTGCAAAGACTGGCGCGTGCACTTGGCGTCCTCTGGAGTGACGCACAAACCAAAACTTTTTTTCTTTCTGCAGACAACGTGAGATGCAGCAGCTTCATCACAAACTTGTTTTACTTACGTGTCATTGAGGAGGGCTGGTGTCGCAGTTTGCAGGAGCGCTGAGGCGAAGATGACGGCACAGACGTGGAGGGCAGGTGTCATGTCTGCAGACTGAGCAGAGCCGGTGCTTTTGCACGCAGCGGGACCACACGAGCGAACCGGACTGCACCAGAGGAGAAGGACGCACTTCCTGCCTGCTACCCTCACTGCGGGCCGGACTCAGAGAGAGAGAGAGAGAGAGAGAGAGAGAGGGGGAGAGGGAGAGAGAGAGGGATGTGCAGGGCACAAAGTCGCTCAAACGGAGGGGGCGGTGGCAGTGGCTTGCTGTTTATACCCCCAAACCACCGCCACCCCCTCCAACCGAGTCACTCCCCCCAAATTCGTTGGACCTTTTGCAGCCTCCTCCCTATTCCCAACAGAGTTTCATTTCCCAAAAGTTGAATCACACAGTCCTGCCTGCTGCCAGAGTCCACTCCTCCAGTTTCTAAAGAACTCAGTAAGACTCCATATGGCACTGTGTGAGGGGTGCAGAGAGGGTGGGTAGGTGGGAAGGTGCAAATACAGGAGGCATTGTCTGCTGCAGGCGCAGTGACCGGGCAGTTTCACCACAGTTGAGCAACAGCAGTCCTGACTGCAGCAGCAGCACAGATCCCAGCTCTCCTCGAGACATTCTCCTGCTCCCTGTGGGTGTCACAAGCTTCACACACAAAAATCTGCTCCTCCCGCTGGACTTCAGGTCGTCTCACGGGTATATGAAGTAACATGCGCCCACAAACGCCTCCCCCTGCGTCTGTGGGGCCCCGAGTGGCTTCATGGAGGGCCCCTGAGAAAGTACAGTAATGACTTGTGTTACTTGATAATTCACAGTCAAACCTGTGCGCTTTACTTCAGTCCTAAATCACCTGAAAAACAATGCATTGGTGTGTTTCTGTGCATTACCAGCACCTGTAGAAATACTGTGAAAACAGTGTGTGTGTTGGTGCCAAGCAAAATATAGCTGCACTCCTAAAAACACATCTCCACTGCAGCAGTAAATGTTGAAACCTCCACAGGGGCTTAAAGCAAGCTCGCCGCTAATTATGACGTTGAGCTAAACAGAGAAACAAAGTTAAACTGGATCTTTAGCTCTTTTTCTCAGTACTGTGTTGGCTTTCCTCATATGTTCCGATGGGGACGCTCATTTTTTAAAAGATCCAGCATTGTTGTTAATTCAATATTTATGTTTTTACCTGCCTTTAATGAACACATCATTTCCCATGAGCCTTAGACAGTCACAGGCTAACCCTCACAGCTCGTGAGTTAGAGTTGTGTGGATGCTTGTAGTCTAGTCGCTGAAGCTGTAGTGTCGTTGACCAGCTAAGAGGCTAACCAGGAAGTGCCATCATGGAAAACTTTACACAGACTGACTATGGTTTAGTTCAAATAGTTTTAAAAACTCAGCTTCGCAAATGTTTCGCGAGGACAGAAACACACTCACTGTCTTTTGATTGGAAACGTTTGTTTGTTTACGAGGAAACTCCGCAGATCACCCTGAATATGGATCAAGCCTCAAAATCGTAACAAATTGCCATGAGGCCGTTCGAAAGCGTCTCTTCGTCAGACCACGTTACCCGTGTTTTCTAAACCTCACATCTCCAGTTTCCAGAAAATCCCAGGATTTTCATTAAGCTTTTGTATTTGCCAAAATAACAGATTACAAAACTGCTTCGCAGACTGAGTGTGTTTCTCATAAGTGAGCTTATCTTGATGAGTAAAAGTTGCGGTCTGACCCTTTAAAGGTTCAGCTTAAAAGCTGCTGATAAGAAAACACTTCATCATCGTTGACAGGATTGACCTCCTCCTCCCTCCAACATTCGGACCCTGCAGGTAGATGGGGTGAAGCTGTTCTACCTGAGCTTTTGGCAACAACAAGATCCAGCAGTAACCAGACACAGCTGAGGGAATGTGGCTCATGACATTGTGTGTCAAGGGCCCGTCGTCCTGCGAGGCGAGGGTAAGCATGAGGAGAATTCCTCTCAGGATATTAAAAAATACTCTCTCTGACGAGCCGCCCTCCCTCTGCTCATTCCTGCGTGAGGACAGGAAGGTCCGACTTTCCCAGTTTGCAAATTGGCCAGTTAAGATCAGATACTGGCAGAAGAATACGAACGGGGCCACATTCTCATTCACTTCAGGTCTGCAGCAGAACCTGTTTTCCACAACTGGAGGTGACATGGTGACAGCTTTTAGGATGTCTTCTCTGCAGCTCCTCCTTTATCTTCTTTTATCTTTTGTCTCCTCCTGCCTTTGATCTCTGCGGCTGGAAAAAAAAGAAAAGAAAAGAAAAATCAATCAAATATAAGAATAAATGGGCCAGAAAGTGAAACAATGCAGAGTAGTTCAGTCTGACTGTGTGCAGCACTGTTCTTATTCTGTCTGTAAACGCTTCGGATTCATCCACAGTGTCTGGGCGTTTGTCTGAGGTCGGAGACGCTCAGAACAATAATCATTGTGTTGAATGTTTCGTCTGGGAACAAGAAAAGCGAGAGTAAAGATTACCACTCTATATGTCCTGAGGGGACGTTTGTATGGAACATAATGAAGCAGAGGAAAGAAAAGAGTGTTTAGTGTTTATAGCAACAATTTAGAGACATTAAGCTGGTCAGTCGAGACAGTTATTGGCTAATTGAATTGATTCTAACGTGGCTTCAGTGCGATTAAAACACCAGACAAAAGCTTTTATACTAAACGGGTACTTTAACTTTACTGAATGAGACTTTTGAATGGGGATGATCTAGTCCTTCTTTCTTTCTTTACATTGTTGTTAATTCAGTATTTATGCTTTTAGCTGCCTTTGACAAACACCATTTCCCATGAACCCTTGACACACAGGAACCGTTGTTTAACTTATATCATGGAAAATAAACCTCAGGAACCCGCTTCATATTTTTAGAAATGACGGACGAGAGGCGGAGTTACAGAAGCTGGTGGAGCAGAGGTTAACCAGGAAGTGACATCATACGCTGACTATATTTTAGTATAAATATTTTTTAAAAAAACAGCTTTGCAAACGTTTTATAGGGATTAATCAGTCACAACAGACGTTTTTCTTTTCTTTTTTACTTAAACTGAAGTTGTTTACACTTCGCTCATCATCCATCGTCTTCTTCCTCTTTACTCCCTGCAGAACAATCAGAAAAAAATAATACTGGGAACACATTGTTTTCATTTTTGAAACAATATAAAATACTCTCACTGCATTTGCAGTTTGGCAAAAAAACAAACAAAAAAAACCCCACTTCATATATTTCCCAGAATGCCGTTTGACAGCCCTAAAGGAAAAGGTGCAATCTCGCTTTCAATCAGCGGTCTTCATGCAGGTTTCACTCGAGCTGCATTCAGTGTCAGTTATTCCAGTGTGTTGTTATGCAGATACTCAGTGTCTCATGAATGGCATTTAAACTGAAGTTACTGCCAGAGAGAACAGCTGTTGGTGGTTCATCTAAAAAAAATAATGGAATCATTTCAGCCTTTAAAACAAGCTGTGAATCCTGCACAATATCCATTTAATGTCAAAGTATGTACTTTTAACACTTTAAGTAAAGAGTAAACACATTAACCTGTGAGGGGGCACCAGGGCAAATATTAGCAGTGGAGCCCCCTACTGACCCCACCACCACCCTACACCCTATGTACCCTCCTCCCAGACTGCACTGCTCTGACACTAGGACACGACCTGACCCCTGGTTTTCTGTGAGTCAGTCATGGCGTCGTTTGTGGCGCTTTAAGTAAAAGTAATAAAGGTAATAAAACTAGATTTCTCTCTGATAATAAAGGAGCTGTATTGGTTTGTGTTGAACATTGATCAAACAAATTCCCTAATAAGATTCTAAATTTGTACAATCAGCTTTCTCCATAAAGGACTGACAACTCTGCAACACATACACATACACACACCAACTGAAATCCAATTAACTGCAGATATAAATTCCTTCTCAACAGAAGCTACATACTAAAGCAA
The DNA here is from genome assembly GCF_021018895.1 of Seriola aureovittata. Classification (NCBI taxonomy): domain Eukaryota; kingdom Metazoa; phylum Chordata; class Actinopteri; order Carangiformes; family Carangidae; genus Seriola; species Seriola aureovittata. The sequence continues at coordinate 4,464,912 of NC_079367.1, read as the reverse complement.
AGCAGAGCTGCAGCCACTTCTAGGTAATTGTATCTGTTGTTAATCGTCTTTGTTGCACCCTGTCTGCTTGTTGTGCTGTTGTCGTCTCTGCACATCTGCACATCTGTATATTTCAGCTGATTGCAGGATATTATAAATTGTGTAGTTTTTGCTATTGATTGTTTTAATGAGATTATACATGTAGAAGCCCAACTAGGGACAGAAGTCGAGAATTAGCAACAGCCACAAACTCTTTGTGCGACACATTAGTTTCATACTTTGCTTTGAAACTGTTAAATTGCATTGTCCTGATCAAATAAATCTGCAGTTGATAAAATGCTCATAAAGGGAATGCTGCCATGATCGGCACATTTCAAATTAAATGTTTAAATGATGATTTAAAAAAACAAAAAAACATGTACTTTGGTGCTAAAACCCTTTCACTGCTGTGGCTTCATGAAGCTGCTACACGAGGCATTTGAATGTAATGTGTGTGTTCACAGCAGCAGGCAGGGGAGGGCAGCAGACATTAGGGCTGAGAGCACAGTGTTTGTTTCATGTCTCTCATCCCCCTCTCAGGGAAGGGCTCATTAAATCTGGCTCCCCATCTCTGGCTGATGAATTCTTTATTAAAACAATATGTTCGCCCTGTGCTCCTACAAGGATATCATATAAAAGTTCAATTAACTGGGGCTTGATGATCTCAATGAGATGATCTTTTACAGCTAAAAGCTCCCTCTACACGGTCCACTGGAGCCTTTCCAGAGCGAGAGCACACACGGAAAAACAGTGGAGGAACATCCACCAGTGAATAACAAAGGGAAGTCAGACGCTGCATGGGGATTTAGATGTTCAAAGGAGCAGCTTACGCCTCTGGGCCATGTAGGGCCCTCTTGAGTCAGAGAATGAAATCTGTTGTTTAACAAGCCTTTATTGGAATCCACACTTCTACCAAAATGTTGAAGATCAGGGACAAACAGAAGCCCACAGCGGTGGTACATGAGCCAGCGATGAGCACAATCCCAGAGAATTTTTGTCAGTGAGGCCATATCAGACTGTACGAGTCCCATATTGGTATAAGAAAAATCCACGGGTTGTGTGTGTTTGTCTGTGTGTGTGTGTGTCTACAGAGCTTGAGCAGGGATATGTTGGGCTTCAGGTGGTGGATATAGCAGAGAGCTGGCTGCCTTTGGTTTCCTCGGTTCTTTTGGCTGTGTAGTTTCTAGAGGTTTATTAAGCACCGCCTTGCTTTGTTTCAAGAGTCCCATGGGTGCTCCAGAGACCCGGACACTGCCTCTTAGCTTTAGTATGCTTTGTACTTGTATGACTTAAGATTTAAAGGAGAACTCCCCCTCAGATACTTTCTGTTAGAGATCATCATTCAAGATTCACAATCTAGTTAGTTTCTGATGACTTATTTGTTTCATGTTTAAATTGAGAAAACTGAATCATCTACAGCCAAAGAATCGGTCATTTCTTCCCATAATTAAATCCTAACAACACTAAGACAACAGTAGCCATGCTAGCAGCTCTGTCAAGGCTGTACTTAGGCACAGTAAAGCTAAATGCTAACATTAGCATGCTATCATCCTCACAGTGGCAATGCCCAACATCATGATTCTTAGCAACTAATGTAGTAGCTTGGTCACCAAGCAGAGTGACAAGCTAACGTCAGCATGCTAACGTCAGCATGCTAACATGCTCACAATGACAATGCTATCGTGCGTATGTTTAGCAGGTGATGAGCTTTGTCCCAATTCAGGAGCCGCATCTTTCGGAGGACGTGGTCTGGACCATGAAGGCCTCCACTATGGAGGATTTACGCTTTGTATCACCAGCTGTGCCCTCCCTTACAGTTTGCTCCTGTTGCCTAGCAACCGTGTCAACAGGTAACTTTTTCTTTTTTTTTATTACAAAAACAGTTGTACCATTAGCTGTTCAACTGAGCTGAAACCCAATACTTACGTTTAAAAGTGTAATCTTAGGGCTCACTGACGGCGCTGTCTGCTGCCATATTATTTTCATTACCAGAGTGTGATGAATCTAGGTTGGGCCACGAAGGATTCACCTGTTGGAGCCTTGATGGAGGTATTGCTCCTTCAAGGCATTTAAAGGAGCCTTCGAAATAGGACAGCCTAATAGTTGCGCAATCGGTGTTCAATGCAGCCTCCAAAGGATGCAGTCCCTGAATTGGGACACAGGTATAATGTTTTCCATGTTCGCTTTAGTTTAGCATCTGAGCGTGCTAATATTTAATAGGCTATATAAAAAAAAAAAGAATGTCACTAGTAATGTCAGTAGTTTCTCAGGTTTTTGGTTGTAAACCAAAAGGTTGGACAAATCAAAACTTAAACCTGAAGGTGATGGATGAAAATCTCCAAAATTAGTATTATTATTGTGTTTTATTTGGACCAACGTGACACAGAACAACAGACAGACAGACAGACCGGACTGCCATCCCAACAAATCTTCAACAATAATCAATAACATATGTCACTTATAGAATTAAGGCAAATTACAAAATGACAATATAAGAAATACTACACAAGTTCATTTAAAATTTGTTGTTTTTTTTTTTTTTTTAAAGCTTTTAAGAAAATAAAACCTTAAAGACAAAAAGACTGTGGTGCTTATTCACCCCATTTCCCAGAATGCCCTCTGACAGCTCTGAAGAAAGGTGCATAAACTCACTGTAAGTCAGAGCAGATTCTCTCTGGTTAAAAACATTGTAACAGTTCTTGTTGCAATTCTTGTTTATTCTTGCAGCTGCTTGTCCCTGATTGGTGGGTTTGTCTGAGTCGATGACATAAGCAGCCGTGGTGAAAGCCCGGCGGAGCGGGGTTGTATAGAAACACCACAGCGCTCCAAAGAGCTGTCAGTGCAACACGGAGACATGGAGTCAAGTTATTACAACTAAGGTTCAGCTATAATCGACATTTTTATCTTAATAATGGATCACATGACTAATAGTGTGTGAAGGGAAAAACCCTCACCGCTCCCATCAGCTCGGTTTGACTGAGGCAGACAACTGTTGTATCAGTCAGCAGCTGGTTAGCTTAGCTTAGCATTAAGGACTGGGAACAAGGGGAAACGCCTACCAGCACCTTTAAAGCTCACTAAGGGACATGTTGTATGTTTGTTTCATCCATACAAAAAAGAAAAAGAAAAGAAAGACTAATATCTGAAACTATAATGCACCTATTTCTTGACTTTTAACCTTTTAACCAAGAGCGAGGTGCATCGTTTCCCCTCATTTTTTCTTCTAAGATAAACTAAGCTCGTTTTATTTCCTGAAATGTTTCAGTATTTCTTCAAATGGCGTGACCTTTGTCTGTGCATATACTGCATATTCAAACTTTTAATGTCATCTGTGAACATAAAGTGATACAGAACAACATCAGTGCTCTGCTGTTTCTGTTTCTACATGGAACGGATGCATGTTCACACTTGTGGCCCAACCTGTCACTCAAGGCCCCATTCACACCTGTAATTACCACATGATCTAAATCTGGATCTCTCTGGACATGAATGAAGTCTGAAAATTCACTGTGATTAGATCTCAACAAGCAAATTAGTCCGACTTGTCAACCAACATAGCGCTATCCGCTTCCGAAGGTGGAGTTAGGTGTCCTTTCAACTTATTATGCAGATTTTTTGTTTTGTTTTGTTTTGTATTGACACCTGGCCCGAGATCAGATCGATCCTGACCACCTCCGAATGTGGTCCGGCTGATCCAAATCCACATTCTGATCCAAATGCATTCTGCGTGTATTTATACCTGCGTTTTCTTTGCTGTATCCAGACACAGAAACACAGTCTGTTTTCAACCACACTTAACGTCACAATAAGTCTTTTATATTAAACTATTGATAAGCTACTCTTTATAAAACAAACACAAGTAGGTTTGGTTTTGTTATGCGTCTATACCAGATACACAAACTGATGAATGAACAGACTTGTTCTGTGATGATGAAGCTGTTGTTCACTGTTATTGTCTTCCTCGTGGGTCTCTGTGCATGAATGGCGTTCTGTGCTCTCGTCTCTCATTAGTTGTGGACTCGCCTGACTTGAATCATCGCTTCAGGCGTGAATAAAATATTCTGAATCGACTTGTATTGTAAAGCAGCGCTCCTTCTGACCCCGTTGTTGAAGCCCCCAGTGGAGTGAATCTCCTTCTGCTTAACCTCAGATTGACTCACACACACACACACACACACACACACACACACACAATACACAACAAAGCTTCGTCTGTGTTTCTGTCTCACCTGCGTTCGGCTGGAAAACAAACTTTCCACTTCCCACTGTCGGGCTGTGGCTCTTCAGTTACCACGGGGCTCCTGGTGGAGGTGCTGAGGGAGCAGGCAGAACATTGTTTGAACTACAGTAAAACGCAGCTCCCTTCAGCTTCCAGATCAAAGGCAGAGGATTACCAACAGCCTGCTGTAATGAGACCACAATGACTTGAAATAGCTGGGATGGCTTGGTACACTCTCCCCCAACCACAACATTGTTACGAGAGACTGCAGTGAAACACCCTGAGAAACACAACAGTAATCTAGTAATGTGGGTTTCTCCGGGTGTAAACTCATCTGCTCAGCTTCGTGATGCTGCTGCAGAACTGGGAATCTGAGATTTAATAAATATTATAATACAAGAATCAGCATTCCCGCTCATGTGCATAGAAATAACGTTATTGGTCCGTCACAGGTTTTTTCCCCCTCAGTTCCCCCCACCTGTCTCTCTCTATAAACCTCACCTGTTCTCACTTTGAGCTCATTTAATATAGGATAAGACACTGTGTGTGTTTATGTTCATCCATTCAGGTCTCTGGCTATTTTTTAGACATTTTAGGGATTTAAAGATGAATATTTAGACCAGAATCAAACCAATACATCAGCCCAGTGCTGATCATTATTAAATTTGATTATTTTTATGAAATAAATCCAAAATGCAGCTCTCTGTTCACGCTCAGTAAAATGTTCATTTATACTGAACCCAATTCAAAAATGTAATTTGTTCTGTTTAGGTAAAATAAATACGTAATACTCTATGTCACAGGTGAGAAACACTGCATCACATCTCATTTTAATAAAGATACACGATGTTGTGTTTATCCGTCGTCCATGTTTCGTCATTGAAGGATTTTCTTTTTCCACTTTGAAACCAAGGGCAGTTTTCTCTTCAGACCGTAAAGACCTGAACACAAATACATGATTTGGGGCATATAAATAAAATAGACTTGACTTTACTTGGTTGCAACAGCCTCAACAGGAAGATGAAGATTCATGACTCCCGTCACCTCTGTGTCTGTGAGGTTTTGACGTCTAAAGAGAGAAAACAAGAGTAAAACAGTAATTCACAAAAAAAGATTTGTTTTTCCTTTTTTTAAAAAGCAACATTTCTTCTTTCATCTCGTGACCTCTGACCCTTAGTTTGGGGACTACTGCAACAGACTGACACTGAATTATCAGTATAATGGTCAAAGCTGTGGGTTAAATGAAACGACTGTCGTGGTCACGGCCTCTTCCTCCAGTTATATGGAACATTATTTAAATCTGTTATGAAAACGTCTGCTTTGAATAATTTGTGTCACTTCAGCTTCTCTAAATATCACCATGAAGCTGTTTTAAAAAAATGAAATAAAAATATTTCACTGCAGCTGCACATAAGAGGCTGCTTGATTCTGCTGAATTATTTTAATGCATAAACATGGTGCGTGTGGTTTCCTGCATTTTGACTTGTGCGTGTTTTAGAGGTACTATAGTGTGTGTGTGTGTGTGAAATTTTAATATATAAATGTATGAAATAAGTCAAAATGTCACAATAAACAGATTTGTTAATGAGACCTCCCATGATCATCATCATTTCATCATCTAAAAGACGTTCATGGCCAAACTAATGGGTTAATTAATTCATGTTTATTCATGCCGCTCTTGTAATTTGTATTTGTGAGCAGAAACAATATAACGTTAATTAAAGTTTCACACACTGTAAACAAATATGGAAATTTACAGTGTATTTGACATCATAACAAGCTCTCACAGTAGCTGATAATATCTCAATGAACAGTGATGAAAGCAGCTGTGTGTGTCACGGGAGTTGATTTACATCGTCTACATTTTATATTCTTTTATTTTCTTCCCTTGCTCCCTGTGCACCAGTGTTATTATCACCATCTCTGGGTCTAACATGTTAATTTAATTTCATGTTTAAAGCAAATTAATTAATTTGCATTTCACATTTGGGCTGCTGAGCGAGTGTGAGCCAACTGCTCCGCAGCATTGTTGTGTGAACGCTGTAATTACGGCTGGTTTTTTTCTGACATCCCCTCGGTGCCCGGCTCCCTATCGCAGAGATGAGAGGAGCAAGTGACACGCAGCTTCACATGTTCTCCTCAGGGAACACTTATCAAAACAATACGCCAGCCATCATTCAAACACAGCCCTGCACACTTTGCCACTTTGAAGTCTCCCCGTCCTCTTGTTTTTTTAATCCCCCCTCGCCTTTTCTCTCAATGTAATCCCACTGTAACTGCAGGGATTATTCACAATGCAGACCATTTGTTCATACAAATACAACACTTCATCAACAAATAACAATATGTTGAGACCAACTATTGAATAGGAGGGCTAAATCTAAACGGGTTCAAGTGCTGGCATTGCCATGCATCTCTGCCTCTGTGTTGCCAATCCCTGTAAAAAGTTAATGTAAGCAGGATTCTCAGAGAGCTGCTGGTGATGAAATTATGGTGTAACTGATACCAATGTGCCATAGTAGGGGAGTGCATGGCCGCCTGCATCTTTGAAGGAGGCTCTTCCCATCCCACGATGCTCTGCTGGAGAGGGCTCCTGTATGGTTGTACAGTACAAAAGGACAGATGGAGGGCAATACTGCACAAAAACAGGCAATCGTTTTGCCGCAATACACAAAAACGCCTGCAAGTTAAGGAATTCATTGTGGATTCACTGTTGCACACAACACTGAAATCTGTGGACTGTAAACATATACAGTATGTAAAGTCAACAGTGGGAGGTTAATATCAAACAGAATATGTTATTTACAGGCCAAGGTCAGAGATTTATGGGTTTTTTTCAAATGCAAATTTCAACATTTTATTTCTTTTAATTTGCATTGACAGTAATAATGTGATTTTCAATTAATTTGAAATATAATGAGTTAATATTTTTTTATGAATGAACACTGTTGATGTGTTCAGTAACTCTTGATGTGTGATTTGTTAGAGGTTACAGAACAGATTAAATATAAAATGATTGCAGTGGCATTGCACGTATCACCACAACTTTTCCTGATCTCCGCAACCTCGAATTACAAATTCATGCGTAACTAAAGAGGTGCATCGTGCATAATAAAAAAAACTGCACTGCCTGCAAAAATACTGAGACGAACAGTGAAAACAATGGGACTGTATGAGCTCTGAGGGGGAGGCCGTAAAAGCCACGGCTACAGGGATGCCAAAAACATGTTATTGAGAAAGGGGTGAGCCAGTGTTGCCTATTACTATAGCAACAGGAAGACCTGGCTGCTTCAATCAGCTTTTGGCGTGTTGGGGAGGCCCAGGATAGGCAGAGGAGCTCCAGCCGGGGAGCCACGCAGAGCCGCCCTGGTTTTACTAATGAGGGCAGCGGGACACGCTGGGTGTCAGCCAGCGTGTCCGACCTCCACACGTCCTACCTGTCACGCCGCCCGTCATGCCGCGCAGGCAGCCTCCGAGGTCAGACGCAGGAAGCACAAACAGAGCGACAGCCTGGTGAGAGAGGGAGAATAAATACACCTGATTAAAAAAGACTCATTAGCACATTAGACACTGATCACAGACATGAGACTGTGATTACAGACGAGTTATCAGACACATTTTACACATTAACTGCAGTTTTATTGCCACTGTCTATAAACTTCTTCTGTCTCATCAATCAATCAATGTGAGACCAAAGTCCGTCCTTCAGCAGCTTGACGTGACAGTCAGCTGCATCCTGAAGACTGTAACAACATCCACATCTTGTGTGTAATTGATTTACAAGTCTTTACATTTTTCATGTCCCTGCAGTTATAGTCGACCGATTGTTCTTTTTACGGTTCATTAAACCTCATCATTAAGTAAAGATCCTGTTTTGAGAGGCGTGTTTAAATAATAACGATGTTGTTGTGACAGTGATGAGAGTTATAAAGGCGTCAGGGTGTGAAGAGGCAGGTGGAATTGTATAATGAAGCAATTGTTATATATGTGTGTGTGTGTGTGTTTACATACAACTTCTGCTATAAAAGGGATATTTTATTATAATTATCACTGTGTTTTACTTTACTGTTGTCATTCAGTTTATACACCGTCCTCCTCTTATTGGTGCCTACAGAAGGAGAAGAAGTTGGAGGGGTGGGGGTGGGGGGGGGGTGGGAGATGCATGAATGTTATACTGAATAGGAAAATATATATTAAGTACAAATACGCTCCTAAATAGTTAACATGGGTCAGTACAGAGGGGGAATCATAAAGTCTATCTTAAATTAAGATTGAATGATTGATTGAATGAACATGTTACACTGACAGACACCAACCATGAAGTATTACTTATCTGCTGTTGCTATATTTAAATATCTGAATGTACACATCTTATTATTATCTCTTATTAATCTTATTAATAAAAGTATTTGATATTGACATTTTGACAGCTTCTTTTTTTAACTGTCCACTTTTCTGCTGTAACTCTGCTACTTTTCCCCGCTGTGCCACTAATAAATAATCTCATCATATCTTATCTGAAACAGTGTGTTAGTCGTTACACCTGAAAACCAGGTGCTCCAATTTTCTTCTGAGCACAACCGCACACAGACTGAGATCTATATTTCTATCTATCTCTTCTTAAAACTTTATAAAAATCACTTATACTTTCACAAAATAGTTTTACAAAGCAATGAATTAGATTTTTTAAAAAATTTTCTTACTCTTAAAAGACACAACACACATATTCTTCATGATGCTGCTCATATATAATGCAGTGTAAATGTGTTTATATGTGAAATATTAATAGAAGCCTCACGAGGTGCAGTTGCAGTAAAGTGGTAAACTTTATTAGCTATATTAAAAGTTTAGTTAGTAAAAAAAAGATTAAGTTGCTGAGTATATTTCTGAAGACAATTCACACAGTGGCACAGACTTATGGCTGAAATACTTTACTGTGGAGGATTTACACAAATGGACACTGACTTTAAGTGGCTGTTAGTCTCAGTTTGATACCAGCTGGAGGCCACGGTTTCTTCTCACCACACCGCCTCTTGTTATGAAGGTACAGTGCTGTGGTCCCAGGTTGGTGCTAATGTGTAATGATTAGCAATCAGTGTAAGACTGATAGCAGGCCAATAGAAATAGAAAAGTTCCCCCAGATAAACCAATGGTGTGGCCACATTGTTACAGCGTTCAGCGAATCCCCAGCGGATCTGATGCAACAGGGCTGCAACTAAAGTTACACCTTCGAACTGCAACATGATGTCCTTCCGCTACGGCGCACGGAAAACTAGTGCCGGCTGTACCGTCTGCTGAGCACATCCCCTGATCCTCTGCACTCTCTCTCTCTGTTTAGATGTGTGTTTATTATCTCGCGTGTGACTGGATGAGATAAACAGGGAGGTTACTGCTGTATCTGAGGAGGCAAATTTTTTTTTTTTTTTTACATGTTTTAGTGACTTTTTCCGGAAGGGCACTACTTTATTTAAAAAAAAACCCAGCAACACTCATTTACACTGTAGTTTTAATAGTAAAGTTATTTCTGATTTCTGTAGCATCTAAAGAGAGCATAAGTGCTATACAAACCACTTAAAACAGAATATTTAGTCATTTTTATTTATTAATTCTATTACAAATAATTCAATTTATTTAAAAAGAGGGTAAAATCTAAATTAAGTTAATAAAATAATCTAAAGTAGAGTAAAAAAAAAACCAAAAATAGCAGGACATGTTAGATGAGTGTGTGCTGGTTACACAAACAGTCTGTGGCCTCTGGATAATGGGAAAGTCCCCAGGTTCATGACGTAACGGCCGGGTGAACGCTGTAAGCTGCGGATTAATTTCGTCTCCTGTGATCAGGTCCCGGGCACTAGGAGTTGCAGAAGTAGCGGATTTAAAAACTTTCTGTCTGCAAGTCTTTTCGTCGAAATAGCACTTCAAGAAGAGTCTCTGACTTCCAAAAGGGGAAAACATGGCTTTTTAAACTGTGACCGTCTTCGTGCTCACCGTAAAGCTCCGCGTGCTTTGCTCCTGCAACGCACTTTACAAGACTATTCAGAAACTATGGGGTGAGTAAAACTGTTTTCTAGCTTTGGCGGAACAGGGGGAAAGTTCGGAGGAGGATTTAGCAAATAAACCAGTCCAGACATTGTTTAAAACCAACGTTATCGGTGAATTCAGTTGTTAATTTACGTCATTTAAAGGTTTATTTTTATTAGAGGAGAGGCAGGACTGTATTTTATTACTGTTTTAAAGTGACCATGTCAAAGTTACTTTTTCATGTGTAAAAATAGAATTTCTGTTTCATGATACATTTTTAAAAGTGTTTCTGCAGCTTACATTATGTAAAATAACTTTCTTTATTGTGTGTGTCAAAGTCTTTATTATGTTCTCATTTTTATTTATGCAATATATTCTCATGGTGTGTTTCTAAAACTGTCAGCTCACTGTTTTGTAAGTTGCTTTATAATAATTAAATTGTACTGACATAAATTTTAAGTATGAGGATGACAGGTGGACAGAAAAATTAAGAGTCAATTTGAACTCAATGAACCTTAATATAAAGTTATTTTTGTAGTGTCATTTTTAAATATTAATAACTAATATAATAATAATAATGGTCAAAATTTTTTTTTTTTAATGGAATTATTAAATGCTATAGAGCTTGAAATGGGGGGTTTAAAGGGTGAAATAAAATTTGTTTATTTCCTTAATTTTTCCGACAGGTCTTCCAGTTCTATTTCATCCACCCAGTGCACGGTTTGTGCTTTTGAACAATTCGATCGAAGCAGACGACACAATGGCGGCATCGATCCTTCGCAGGAAAATTCCCCCCATTTCCACAGGCGAGCTCGGCGCTCCCCTTCTCCAACAGGCTAGCCACAGCCAATCACTGCCCAGGACGGGGGCGGAGCCTGTGGAGAGGCAGCACTTAATTGGTGAGTTTTGCCAAGACGCTTTTTTATTTTTCCACATCCCGAGGTCGGAGCCGCAGTGCAGCACGGGGCTAATGTCGTACAGTGAGTACAGCTAAGTGGATATTTATCGAATGCAGACGATGCTGTTCAATCATTTTCAGATGATCGGTTAGTTGTTCACTTGGATTTTTCGGATGTATTGCTTGCTTTTAACTTAAGCTTTTATCCTCTCAACCTTCCGTGATTTAAGAATTTTTTTTCCTGAATTTTTAGTTTTTATTTGTTATTCTATACAAAGAGCTGAATGAAAAAAAAAATGGATTGTTTTATTCACTATATGGTTATTATTTTTAATTTTTTATAGGTGATGGTCACTCAGATTGGATGACGGAAAAAGTTGATTTGTCTTCATTTGTGTCGACGACCGAGTCTTCTCCAAGCTCTTCCCTTCCACCCTCACCATTAGAACAAGATGTCAAGGTGCCCTCGGATCTGGAGGTCATGACCTCTCTACTGCAGGAGGAGCTGGCTCAGCTGGAGGACTACTTCCGCTCCGAGTCCACATCCACGACAAGCAAGTTGGAGAAATCCTCAAAATGTGACAAGGGTGCTCAAGCCATGGGCTCCCAGTCTTATTATCAGTTACCCTATGGGTCGTATGGGTCCAGCCAATCAGAAACCAGCCCTGTGGTTGTTACCTTGGCAACAGGGGAATTGGACCTGGCCAGCTTCTGTGGCGGTCCCATCGCCAGAACCAAAATTGCTCGACCCGCTCCATACAACTACCATCACCGCTACCACCACAACAACGGGCGAAGAATAATCAGCGAGGCTGTGAAAGTAGGGGAGGAAGTTGGACTTGATACGTGGGGCTCCAGGGGAAGTTACTCAGGAAGCACAGAGTTGTCTGTGAACCACTACTCCACACTGAAGACAGTGAGCAAGAACAGCCTCGGCAGCGTCAAGAAGGTGAGAGAATGTGCTTTATCGTTGAAGGAAGAGGAGAGTTATTGTTTTTCAGAAGGAATGTTTTGCAGCGAAGAGATTGCTCGAGGTTTTTGTCTGGGCGGCTCGTACGAGAGCCACCACAAGCGAGATGGACAGTTGATGCACAATGTGAAGGTCAATGTAAGTTACGACAGCACGGGGCTCGATGTTTTGCACTGCAGCAAAGATGGAGGACTTTCTGGAAGTATTCCCCCAGAGACAATGGTGGCCGGTGACGGCTACTTCCACCAGTCAATGGCCAGCACAGAGCCTTACCATAGCTTTATAGGTGACCTAGATCAGCCGTCACAAGCACAGGCTGTAGAGCCCCAACACGGCCACTACCTCTATCCAGAATGCCTTGCAGACCAAAGCTATGAATGTCTGTCCAGAGGGGAGGGCGAGGGGCCGCTGATGGGCGCCCCAATCCACCGCCCCACCCAGAGGCTAAAGGATGAACACTGCTCCATCAAACCATCTCTAGTGATGGGCGCCGCTTCTCTGGAAGGCAACAGTGGAGAGAGGAAGCAGAAGAAGAGAGACCAGAACAAAACTGCTGCTCACAGGTAAATGAGTGACTTATTTTTCCCCTCTTTCTTTCTTCATTAAAAACATCCTTCATAAGCATGTTAAAAAAAAAAAAAGAAAAGTAGGTCATGTGCTCAGAAGTCTGATAATACAGTAATGAAAATGTGGTATATAACAATAAAAAGTAAAAAAAATAGTCACAATCACAACTAAGTAAAGTTATTTTCTTCCTCTAGCCACTGTGGGTCATTACTGTTCATATTGTTGCTTTTTCTTAGCTTATCCATCCACTGCTCATACTTGTTGTTTTGCTTGACACTTTAACATGGCTGGAGTGTTACATAAACCAGCCAGTGCTTTAAATGTCCTACAGAGTGTAGGAGGGAAATGGAAAGTCCCTCACTGCTTGCCAGATTCAGCCCCACCTAACCATTTCTATAAGTCTGTTTTGTCTGTGTGCGTAAGTTTCAGTTAGTCACATCTGTGTAAAATGAGATGTATGTTGAAAAAGTGTATTTAATGTTGGGGGAAAGACAGAAGTTTGCAAAGGTGGAAATTGATCAGTCATGAACCCTGCAGTACGTGGAACAAACAGCATGATGTTATCTCAGGGAAGGGGTGTCTGAGCTGTGTGAGTAATCCGCTCGATGTAGCTCAAAAGGTCACGTTCGCTTGACTCATTAATAAAGATGCAAGGCAGCAAAAAACCTGTAAGAACCACCGAATGCATTCTCTCCTACTGCAGGTACAGGCTGCGTAAGAGGGCGGAGCTGGACTCTCTGGAGGAGGAGCTGCATGGCCTCGAGGGGCAGAACCGAGAGCTTCGTGACAAGGCGGAGTCGGTGGAACGAGAAATCCAGTATGTCAAAGATTTACTGATCGAGGTCTACAAGGCTCGCAGTCAGCGACTCAAACAGGATGGCAGTGCCTAAAACGCCCACGCTGACCTCACCTCCAAAATCTCCCAACCAGCAGCAAGAGAGAAATCAAGTCGAGAGCACCAACTGGTTTTTGTCTCACAAAAATGAAATGGTAGTTGCATGATTTTCGTAGTTCTTTTTCTAAAAAAAAACAAAAAAAACAACAACAAAAAAATTTTTTTTGTTCCAAGAGGATGGCGAAACAAAAACAAACCTTTTCCTATAAAAAAAAAGAAGAAAAAAGGAGAAGTTTCCAGATGGGTGACTAAACTATTAAAAGCCTTAGTGAGGCGGCTTCCAGAGGAGATGCTGAACTTGTCCGTGACCACTGTGATCCGAACTGCACTCACAGCCTTGTGATGACTGAGTTTGCGCTTGCAATGATTGATCGTTTACAAAATGCTCTTTGAATTAGTAGTAGTGGTTGAATTTGCTTGTGGTTTTTGTGACACACATTGGCAGCATCAAGGCAGATCCATACTAAATATATATTTTATTTTATATTTTTTATTTTTACTTAATAATGTTCATTTATCATTTGCTTAAAAACAATCAAAGTGAATAAAGGGATTGCTGGAAAAAGTGTGTAACATGCTCTACAAATATTCATTATCAGAAACATTTAGAAATTTGTATTGCTAAAATGTTGAGTATTTACACTTCTTTACCCCACTGAAATACCCAATGCATGTTTGATTTTGGAAAAGCATGTGCGAGTGTTATTTGAAGGCAATATTCTGTTAACTGCATGGCTTCAAGATCTCCACCGCGTCAATTTAACTGAGTTGACTTTACTCTTCTCATCAAGCTGGCGACTTTTCTCTGAGTTCCCCCACACTCCCCCCCCCCCCCCCCCCCCCCCCCCGCCGCCGCCGCCAGTGTGATCCATGCTCAGGTTTTGGTTTTCAGCTCTTGAGAAACAGACAACATTCACTGGCTTTTTTCCTTTCTCTCTCCTCTCTCTCCTCTCTCTCTCTCTCCCTCTCTCGGCTGTATTTTGCGAACAAACAATCACCTGTTGACGCAACAATAAATTGTTGTTGGGTAATGGTACGACTTCATGGGAAATTCTGTTTTCTTTTCAATTGATCAATTTGATGTATCTGAAATTCAGGTTCTTTTAATAGTCAATGTCAATGTCAGGAAATTATACATCAGGTAAATTGCAGCCAAATAAAAAATAAGTTATGTAGTATCATTCATCTCTGCCTTTGGACTGTTCTTCACTGCATGCTGTTCATTGTTGGTCCGTTAAAGCGCCTCGCGGCGGGCTGTGCAAAGGACACCAACTGCACACAGAACAGCACACACACTGAATAAGAAGACGGTGGGATTAAGAGATAGAGAGAGAGGTGTAGAATAAACCCACTCTGCCCCTCCCATCTTTTTTTTTTCTTTTCGGCCCAGCCCCGTAACTGCTGGTTCCAGCCCTCTTTTTTGGCTGCAATGCAGTCCAAGTGATTTCCCAAGATTCACCACTGGACGGCGGGACATCGAGGGCAGGCTTTGAGTGACACCTGACCGTTCTGCAACAAAACAACCTGCTTTCTTTTAGATTTAGGCGCCAGGAGTGAGTCGACTCGTCCAAACAGCCTCACGATGGGGGGGTGGGGGTGGGGGGGGTGTTTGGAGACACACTAATACACAGTCCTCATGTTATTTTTTTTCCAATATTTTACTGCTTTGTTCCTGCTCTATGATTGATCCGCAGGGCTGAGTGGAGCCATATCAAGCTCCGGCAGTCAACAGACAGACATAAATTGCCTATCTCATCTCCCAGCTCGCGGAGGGTGTGCGAATGCATGTATACGCGTGAGTGTGTGTGAGTGTGTGTGTGTGTGTGTGTGTGAGTGTGTGAAATCTCTTGGTATCTCTCCTAGCAGTCGTAGGCCTTTCAAGTGCATGAGGCAATATCACACAATACTTGCACAAGGAGGAGAGAGATACAAGTGAACTATCGGAATAAAAAAGTACTGGGTTGACAGAGAATGCCATTAAATCTGTTGATTCAGTTTTCTTTCTGTTTGTTGTTTGTTTGATACAGACGAAATGTAAAAACGGATTGTACTGCTGATATAAGATGTATAATATAATCTGTTTTTGCATTGTGTTCAATAAAGTTCTTCACTATAACATTATCTTCTTAACATTTTTAGATCAGATGAGAATCCATGTATTTATTTTTATTCACTTATCCAGGTTTGTAAATGATAAATCATATGAATACGATGCTAAATGTAAATGTCAAAAAAAAAAAGAGAAATCAGCCAAATTACAGTTTAAAAAGAGCAAATTTGAGATATATGACCAATAAGGCAACATTTCAATCAAAAACATTGAATTAAAATGAATCAAAATTGTGATGTCTTTACATTATAGAAGTATACTGAGCCAAATATATGATATGCACAAATTAAACAACACTAATGATGCAAAATATGTAGTTTCAGTGAGAACTACAGATATCCAGAGTAATAAAGATAAAAGCACATGTAAGGATAAGAGAATATCAGGAGAGCCACGTTTTAATTTGCAATATACATATATATATGTGTGTGTGTGCCCGCGTGCATGTGTTTGTATATATATGTATGTATAAAATATAAATATACACTGTAATGAGGGTTAATTTGACATGAGCAGGTCTACAGAGAGACTTGCACATACACTGTCTACAGGGAGAAATGAATAATTTTCTCATGAGCGCAGGCAGAATATTCTACTCAGATCTGCTGCATGTAACGCTCCTTCACCACCAGGTGGCGCTCTAAGCTTAGAAACACACTTGCTGCACTGGAGCCCTGCAGGGTTGTTATTTTCACAATATGATTTCAACACTAACCCTGACACATTGCACACTATATTGCAGTCTGGATCTATGCACAGTTTGTGTTTCAATGTGGATCACATGGAGAGTGTTAAGATAAGATGAACTTTATTGATCCCACAGAGCGACATTAAAGTGCCACAGCAGCAAAACACACAGTACAAAAATAGACGCATAAAGATAAGAAACTGAAAGAGCAGTGGTGGAAGAAGTTTTAGTTAAAATAAAAGTAGTATAAAGATACTCCATTACAAGTAAAACTAATTCTTACTCAAGTAAAAGTATATAAGTATTGTAAAGAAAATGTACAATTATAGTGCTTATATTTAATTACTTAATATTCCAGGATGGTTTCAGGACTAACAATGGATTGTATTTTATAAACCTGCCATGTGTTTTGTGTGTAAAACCTTAATCAAAAAAGTAACACAACTGTCAGATAAATGTAGATGCGTGAAAACTACTAATTTACTAAAAAATAATATTTTCCTTTTAAATACAGTAGCAAGTGCTCAAATATACAAGTGCCTTTAGTTTATTATACACACAACGTGTAGTACCCACTAAGTGTTTTGAGGCTCATAAATTTCACACATAATTGAATAAAGCACTAAATTTGCACTTGAAGGAATGAAACTAGGTGGAGGGAAATATGTCTTTAGTGTCTTATTTGCCGATAGCACTACTTGAATAGGATGAAATACAGTTGTATTGAACACTTGAAGCAGCAAAAACTAATTGTGTTCAGTGTTTGTCTCACAATGGAAACAGTGGTGCAGAAGAAGTAAAATTTCTGCTTTGATTTCAGTAGAACCTGCTCAGTCAATATATATATATATATATATATATATATGTACATTAGTATATGTTGTGTATATATTTAGAGTTAGAACACATGTCTAGAGGTAAAGAGTTATAGTTTTTAAAAAGAAATAGACGTACAGTAAAATATCGGCTACACTAATTTCTCAATTCTAAATCCAGTTTTTAAAAGCTTGTGATTCTCTACCAATATTACATTACACCATTAATTGCTATAATTAATTACTATTTTATGGTAGTTATAGTACAATATTTCTCCTAAAACGAACATTTCTTCACTCACAACAAAATGACTATCAACAGGTTACAATACAAAATGTAGTATCTTTGATTTTTTACGTGTATCACTTCCACACAACACAAGAATAACAATGCTTTACACAAGAAATACTAAATATAATATTTATAAATACATGTATATAGAGTTTGCTTGTAGTGTAAGTGGGAAAAGATTGCATTAACTTAATAATTGTCAATGACATTTGTCTACGTGCAACTTTGTGTGTGATTTTGTACATCAACCAAATCTGCACAGGCGAGTGTCTTCCAAGGAACTCTTAAATTATACCTGCAGTCCACACCTCAATGTGAGTGTTCAGGAGGGCCACACAGGTATGACGTGAATCACCCCAGAAAGGCGTATTATTTATCTTGACAAGGGAGGTAATCAGGTGTGACATGATAAGCTGCAAAAAAACTGTCAGTAAGTAGGATGAGCAGAATTTGTCATCATGTTTCTGCCAGTCTCTGCTTGGACACAGCGGGTAGTTGTTTCTATTGAGCAACATACAGTGAAGTTATAACTAAGTCTTAAACCTTTGGCCACAATAAGCTGCAGTGTTCATTACACGTCGCCTCCGTGACGTCACCCATAAGCTTCCCGAAGAGCAGTTTTGACGTTCAGCGAGTCCACTGCTCTGCCGCCGCCATCTTGATTCTGCCTGATTCTGCTTAACGTCCGATTTACACAATAACAGGCAAAAAGGTGGGGCGTGTGTGGAGCCGAGACTTCGGTACATTCCGGTTTAATACATGTGACAATCATAGCTCCCATTAGCATCATTAACAAAGCTCGTCCGAAGGCTAACCCGAGGCTAATTCATTCGCTGGCTAATTAGCTAGTCAACAAGCTAAGCTAACAAGCCAGGTATGGTGAACGCAGACACACTGTAGTTTCACTCACCTCAACGTACAGGAGCACAGAGTTCCTCGTTCGGTCCTCACGTTTAGTCAGTTAACCGCACTTCAAGCCACAGTATTTGTCCGACATTTGCATGAAAAATACCCCCAAAAAATAACAACCGAGGTCACGTTCACTGACTGAATTAGCGGACGTGACGCCGAGCAGACACCTGTGACGGCTGGCCATGGCCCTTAATTGTGCTTAACGTTAACCTTAATAAAAATGTAAACAGTTGAAATTACATAAAGATTCACCCCCCGTGCAGTTATCATGAAGGGGGACATTATCTATAGAGACCAAAACTGTTTTTGTACCAGGTTGTAAACATGTTTATTTCTGCTGTAAAGTTGCACATTTCAATATGAGTCTGGCGGTTCTTGCTTTTTGGAGGCAGCCTCTAGTGGTCAATCGAGAAACTGCAGTTTTTGGCGTAATATACTGTGTATATATGTATATATATATATATATATATATATATATATATATATATATACATATATATATATATTTACAATTCTACTTCCATTTATTTAAATCAGAAAATTTACAATCAGTCATATCAGTTTTTTTTAAAAGAAACATTAAAAAATCAACAAAAAAGAAGAGAAAATACATTTAAAAAAATGAACAAAAATTAAATTAAAAAAAGGACAAATATATAATTTAAGGTTGTTGACCTTGGAAACAAAACAATCTCACCTCAAGGTCAATTCTTTTTTGTCTTTTACCATATGTAATTTCAACGTTTTTGTGCATTGCATTGTGGTCAATTGTGTAGCATTTAGCAATTAGTAGCACACTCAAAAAACAAGGCAGCTCACATAGTCTGCACATTGATATCTTTGAGTATAGTGAATTTTGGCTGATTTCCAGTGTGAACACAGACTATAAATCTGCATTGAATTAATGTTTAGCATAAAACTGGGCCACAGCAACACTTAATGACTAATGACATGAGATGTTCCAGTGTAGAAATTAAGATAAATGACAAATTACATCACCTGTAACAAACAGCACCTGCAAATTTACATGCTCAATAACATTAATATTCCTGTGAGTGGTCTTACAGAGACATCCAGGCTAAAGAAATAAGAGGTAAGATGAACGCAACACATGATCATATTAGAGTTGGGGGAGGGGTGGGGGTGGGGGGGCGCTGTGGGAGAGGGGATGTGATGCAAGAAAGAGAGAAATGAAGGAGGCGGGTGGAGGGACCACAGTGAGCATCCAGCAGTGGTGGAGAGTAGCTGGAGTGAGCTGAAGTGTTGCAGAATGGCCCGCGGCTCTGTTTGAGGCTGTGTGTACACCAGCGAGCAGGTTTTAAATTCATTATGAGCCATTGGAGAAGCTGTGAGGGTAGGTGCTGAGGTTAAAGACGGTTGCTGTATGAGTTGGTGGGGGTGAAAGGGGGCTTTCAGGGGGCTAGAGTTGCAGAAGACCAAACTAGTGGTACAACTCTGAATTCTAGTTTAACGTTTATTGATTAAATTCATACATAACACACACCGAGTCAGATTCTCAATCACTCATCATTTCTGCCGCAGATACAGAAGATCTTTTTGTCGTTTCTTGAACCAAAATAAGTTTAAAGGAGATGTTACACAGACAGACACATAGATATAGTCTTGGCAAGAGCTTCAGCCATTGATGCGTTTACAATACAAGAGGTTATAGTGCGTCCTCTGAGCAGCGCCACCTTATCAGGGCAGCCTGGACGCTACAGTGACTCGGTATCGGAAAGTGACGAGACAGTCCAACCAGGCCGCAGCAAGCTTGTTAGCATGCTAACTTCAGTAGAATTATAGAAACAATAGAAAGAGAAGCAAAACAAGATGGTTACTTTCCGAAATATTCTATAGCGCTTTCATAAAAGTGCTTTACATTGCTCTGTGTGATTACGATGAAGAGATACTGAGGCCATGCAGAGAACATGACTCTGTGAATAAAGGATAAGAGCATCCCCTCATGTGCCGCCACAGGTAAACAGGTAATACTTCAGGATATGCAGATTATGCAAATGTTTTCAAATGTTGATAAATGCACGATAAATCAGGAATTCAATATCCCAGAACATTTTTAATTACAGCATTAAAATCTAGATGCCATCTGTTTGTGCTGGCTTCAAAAGATCGCCCGTGAGGAAAACATATTTGTACATTGACACCTTCCTGACGTGTTATTGCATGCATAGGAAGACAAGGTGTAGTTGATATTTATTATGATGCATTTGGAGGAAATGCAGAGAAAGTGTCCTTCTCTTATCTGATTTCTGCTATCCTTTATAAATTTATATTCTTATTCATCTTATTTATCACATGTTGAAAATCTACCTTTAAAACCATCCTCAGGGTGGCCAGAACAGTCTGTTCTAGTGTGAAGGTAAAGGTACCCTGATGAGTTATATTTATATTATATATCACAAGGAGATCGTGTAAATCGGCCTAAATGTGTGTGATTTGGTTAAAAACAGTTCAGAGATGCAGTAGTTTTGGTAGATTTTTACTGTTTTTCCCACTTTTCCAGAGTCAGAAACTAATAATAGCTTTAGGACAGACCTTTTTTATGTAACTGGTTAAGTCTCAAGTTATGTCAGACAGGAGTATGGAGCAATCTTGGCTCCATTGTTAAGTGTTTATGGGATTAAATAACATAATAATGATCCCATAAGCATCCAGGAATTGAGCGAAACAAAGCACGTGAACTAAGATTTGTCTGAGGGGAGGCTCACAGTCTCAGACCCCGGTGTAGAGCATCTTAAAGGGCCAGTTCGCCCAAATTACAAAAAATCCATCTTTTATCATTTACCCATGATGTTATCTTGTCATTATTTGCCCGGTTTTTGAGAGATTTCAACAACGGCAATGGAAGAGATTTTGTGATTCACAGCACTGAAGCAACTATTTCCCATTGTGTGTATTTTGTGGAAACTTTCTGGAAACAGTTTCTGTTAAACTTTAGCTTTAAAGCCGCTATAATCAGTATTTTTTTTTAAATATATAATTACATCATATGAAATGACGATGTAAAAGTAATGTCAATGACAATGTGAAGATGTCTTTGGTAGAGATGAACCTACAGAGAAATATCACCTTAATCTGATTTAAAGAGCTTAAAGTACATTTTAGCTGTTTAAATGTCCGGCTTGCAAATTCAGTGTTTTGGTTCCCACTGTACACTTATTGATCGGTATTACATTCATCAGATAGACACAAAAATGACCCCAAATGAATGATCAAACCTAAACATATATGCATGGCTGGATACAAACCCCAGCTGTATCTATGATCGGCCGTGCGTTTGCCTGGTGCAGATGTGGCACAGATGTCCAGGACATGATCAGCACCATGGAGAGAAGTCAGGACAGACGGCGGCTGCAGTTCCCATGAGTGTTTAAGGCCTTTCTGCATGTGTGTAAAGGATGGAAAATTACTGCTGCACAGCTCTCTGCAGTTTGAAACCTTAGAGCATGTTACGCCTCTGGCCACACCCATACCGCTGATGTCACATCGGGGTAATTCTCACAACCTACGTTCCTGCTTTGACATCACTGACTACTATTATAATAGATGGTGGGTGTAGGGAGTGTGTGTGTTCATTATCGTGACTCATTGGCCTGTAAAGCACATTGTGTTGTGTTTAAACCACCGCATGCATAAGACTGTGCATAACTGCAAAAAACTACAAATTACAGAATCTAAAACCTACTTTTCAAGACTCAATATAAACTGTAGATTGAGATCTAACTCGGTATTTACAACAATTTATGTATTAAAACACAAAAAATATAAATCCACCATAATAAATATTTAAAAAATGATCACAATTTAAATATTTTTAATAAAAGTTTTCATATTTAGACCTTTTTTCATTTACATTTGTGGACATCAATTCAGCTTTTTACACTTACATTTTAGATCTAATGTCACATCATAAATATTGTGACTTTCTCTTGCAACTAACGTCGGCTTCATGCAGTTACATTTCTCATCAGACTGTGATATACAACCGGATGGATGAGCCTAAAACTATTTTCCCCCTCAGGTGGACATCACAGACATTCCCTGTTCCCTCCCTGTGGTCGCTCTCATGCAGGCAAATGTGAAAACATGATTTAATTTTCTGAATTAAGACCTGTTTATTTTCTTTTCCACATTCCATCTCTTATTTTGTTCTGGTTTTTAATTTCCATGTAAGCTGAAGAGTGATCCTCATCTCTGATAAGGTCGTCCAATTTGGCAAAAAGCCTCATGTTACAGTAAGTCATGAAAAAGTGAGTTTCAACAGGCTCTTTCCCAGGTAAAGGCCATCAACCCTTGGCACTGAGAACTAAACTGTTCATAGCTGAACAGTCATCTACCCACGCCACCCCAGCATGCCCTGACAAATCTAGACAATACTTAGGAGACACATGAAAGAGCCTGACAGCTCGAGGAGTGCACTGCTTCAGAAAGCTTTAAGCTCTTTGTTGTTACAGCTTGACATTTTTAAAGATGTGTAATAATGTTGGCTGAGTTTTGTGAATCAGATTATACAAAATCTGTCATCTATTAAAACAGAATAAGACTATAAGATTGGAATTAATTGGAGTTATTACATTTTCATGTAAGTAACCACAGGTGTATTATAGGACTAGTGTAAATCTGAGAGTCAGCAGTACAGGTGCCATGAATCCTCTAGGTCACAGTGGCAAACACAAAATAAAACAGAGAGTGAAGAAACACTTACAGCTGCTCGATACACGTTTTATTATTTATTATTAACAGAAAACTCAACAATTTGTGTCCGATCCTGTTCATCAGCAACCAAGAACGTTTACAGGACGTGTCTGTTATTGTCTGTACTGTGCGTGTTGTGTTAATTTATTATTGTACTTCTTAGTCACAATGACGTGTTTTATCCAGCCGGTGAAGCCAAAGGCAAATTTCTGTGATTAAAACAGGGGCTAATGGGGCTTTAAAAAAAATAAAATTAATAATAATAATGTTTTCTATGGATGTGTGTAACAGTGGAAAAATCTCTATAATTCTAAAATCATATGTTATATACCACAAAGTTTTCCTGTTATTTATTTATTTATTTTTTAGAGATTTGTACCTTCAGTTCCAGCAATAAAAAATAATTTGAAAAGCAAAGTTTTTTGAACCCAGAACTTTATTGATATGAGATAAAAAAATAAGATTGTGCACATATTGTTACAGAAGCATGAATTATAATATCCACCACCAATGTGAATCACTACATATGTTAAAAAAAAGCCCTTTAAAGTTTGAAGATGTTGCCAATCATGATTACATGAATTTAACTTAATAATTTAATAATTAAAATGTTTGTATCACGTGTTATTAACATTCAGACAAACTGTTGGTTGAAACTATGAGATCATTTCTTTTTTGGAGAACAGCTCTGCCAAAACTATGACAATCTGCATGATTCATCTGATGCCGCAAAAAAAACCCAAAAAACTTTCAGCTAAAGTCAATTAATTAGGTTTCTACAGTTAAACTGCACTCTTCTCATATTTAACCTTCCCACTGTAAAAGCTTTTCAACAATAGTTCATTTTAAACTGACACGTATAAACAAGATAAAACAAGCTCCTAAGTGATCAGTTACACTTTCAGAAGAAAATTAATTGACCTTTGACCTTACATTATAATCTAAGTAGCAAGATGCCATATATTAAGATGTAAGATACTGTAAAGGAACAAAATGATGTCACTCTTTCAAGCGTGAGTACTTGATTACTTTTTGGTGGATCTCTCTCTCTCTGATCAGTAAATAAAATCTGTCCTGTGGATTATTGTTGTTGAAACTGCAAGAAAATCATCAACAACAAATGCAAAACTACAGAAGCCGAGAACGGCCATGCCCCTTTTGAGGATGGTCCGATCCAGCACACAATCATCACACCTGACCTTCGTTATATCGAGATAACGAAATAATTAATTCGTTATCACAAGATAACGATCTTTTTTATATCGAGATAACGAAATAATAAGTCGTTATAACGAGAAAAAACAGTGCAAAAATAAAAAAGGGGCATGGCCGTTCTCGGCTTCCGTACAAAACAACTCACACGAGTATAAAAACTTATATTGTACAAACAGTGAAACTATGAAGTGAAAGTCCACAACAAATGTTACCTAAGTGCTACAATACTTAACTTGGACTTGACCACTCATTGGATCAACTATATGGTGTTGATGAACAACGACGTTTATGGCGCATGCACAAACACGTGACCTAAGCCCGGGAAGGTCTTGGCAGGAAGACCATTTGTTCTGTGGTTTTTACACAGACCCGGTGCTGTTAGATGGATTCTTACTTTCCAATGCAAAGTGTAAGGAAACTTTATTTGTAAAGCACGTTTAAGAACAACAGGACTTGTACCGAAGTGCTTGGGACAAAGAGTTGCAGGGGAAACTGTCGGCTACATAAAAAGTTTAGGACTTGACGAACAGATGAAAATTGTTTATTCCACAAGTTTTACCAAAGTGCTTGACTCATAGAGTCGTAGGTGGACGGCTACTGTCGGCTACACAGAGAAATAAGAACAGGACAACCTGAACGGCCGGTACGTCGACTGAACAGGAAATTATACCTCTACCATATAACAACAATAAATCAGAACATTTTATATTCACTATGGTCTACAACTAAATGACTTATAACTTCAAAAATACTAGCAGCTACATTTATATGTGGCGTTATCCTTTCCACCGTTGCCCACCACCACCAACGTCTTAAACCTCCTAACAGCATCTTTGGCTGAGCAAAGTCAAACCCAGAGAATGATACTCACTCAAAATAAAATAAAATAAAAAACAATCAACAAGAAAACAAGCTTATTGAGAACTGAGACAAATCATTTAAAAAACAACAACAACAACACGACTTTAAGCAGGATACACTTTAAAGTAAATTAGATTATCAGACTGAATAGATCATATGGCTTCAACTGATCTGAGGCACATCACACACCTGATAAATGGCTTAAACAATAACAAACACACGATGAGCCAAAACGTTTCGACCACTCACAGATGAAGGGAGGGAGTGAACAGCTGACTCGAGTCGGAGCATCTCAGAAACAGACACCACAGTGAACACGGTGGCACGAGAACGTCACAATGTTTTTTGCTCAGAGTACGACTAATATTTTAAGCCTTTAAAAGGATGATTGTATCATAGTTATAAAGGAATACACTGACATAAAAAAATAATATCAATATCTGCTGTTTTGACAAGTTAGTTTAGAAGGTTATTATCAGTTTTAATCTCTGTGTTCAGAGACTCAGGACATGCTTGGCCTAGCTTAGCACAAAGACTACAGGCAGGAGGGAAACTGTCTGTTTACATGTTGTTGATAATTATCCAGGAAATTGACTAAAGCTTCAGGATTTCGACAAGCTAATTGCAAATCACAATGTTTTGTTGCGTATCAAACACAGATGATACGCTGGAAAGCGTCTTTGCCCTTCACTCGTCCTCCTGCCTCCGGTGTTCGAGCTAAGCTAGCTAAACATAAAAAAACCAAACAAAACCCAAAACCTCCCGGAACGTGACTGGTTAAAAGCTGTGTTTTTAAAAAGGGCATTCATGTGAAGGCAGTGAAATGAAACCATAATTACAACCCATCACCATACAAGACTTACTAAAACTTTTCATGTCCTCTAGTACAAAAGATCCAATATGTAAAATCTATGGCTCTGAATCTCAGACAAAAGAATAATCTTTATTCACATATTTATTGTCCAGGTCTGGACAAAAACCTGGACAATAAACAGCAACTGTTTCTAAAATATTCTCACAGGATTTTACATCTGGATCTCCACAGACACTGAATGAGGACAACTTGTTACTCCAACGTAACAAACAATGGAAGTCTCACAGAAACCAGCTAATGGGCATCGGATGTTTCTGTGCAGGTTACGATAAACACCTGATTGCAAGTCAGGCATTTTTACCACACACAAAACATCAGATGCTTTACATAACAGGCCTGAACTCATCCTTAAGAGAGAAAACAACCCCGTTAACTATGGTCTCTCTGTGACGAATTCAAGCCTGAACCAACTCAGAACATTACTGTTGGGTCTCCAAAACGCCCTGCCGGGCGGACGAGCCGGGGCGTCAGACCACTGTAGGTCGCAAGCTCCGGCTTCCCTGAGGACGAGAGGGAGAAAATGATTAGTGATGGGAAGTCTCTGGATAATCACTTAACATACAAATATCTAAATGCATTTAATAACCTCTTGTAGCTTTTCTATATTCCTATAACAAACGTTAAAAAAATAAAAAAATAAATAAGGCAATACTGGTCCCAATGTTTTTCAGGAATAACTTCCAAAGTTATAAAAACAATAAAAGCTGCAATTAGCGTCTGCATGTCGTCGGTGCTGGCGTTTTCCAGCAGCCCAGTCCCCCAACGACAACTTCCTGTTTTATGCCGAAACATTGCACGCTGTTCGGTGAAATCTCACAACTTTTTTACCATAAAGCCTCATCTTAAGGATTTTCTGACCGAAGAGGTGGTCAGCCTGCGGGGGGGGGGGGGGGGGGTCGCCGGCAGGTCGTGCTATGACTATGACTGAGGACTGGCATGCAGATGACACAGACGCCACTGAACTCTGTTGTGAGGATCAGTTCTATGTCGTCACATGTTCTCATAGCTTTCTGGTTTGGGCTTAATGCTAACGCTAGCATGCTAATTTTAGGGTCAGGTGTTATATAAGATGAAATGAGGGCATAAAAAGTATGACAAATGGAAATATGTCCAATGTCATGTTTCCCCTTGTTGTCAGGACTTTTCACTCTGGAACAAAGCATTCCTCCGGAGGAGAGACGGCGTGTACGTCTATAAATAAACCCGTCCGTTCAAAAACAAGTCGAGTAAATTTCACTTCAGTTGTTCAACCAGCTTGTGAGTCTACTTATCATCATTATGCAGAACTTGGCAACTGCTGCTGCACAAAATCGCTCTGCATGACACTTCAAAAGCATACCAGCATGCTTTGCAGCACTTTACAATTACATACTCCACAACACAACTACCATACGGGAGCAGGGAGGGACCAGACCTGTGTCTTTGTGAATGTTTGTGAGTAACATTTCGTTTCAAATTCACAGTGACTCTTCGCTATGTGTCACTCCCCCGCAAAAAAGCTAAACGACAAACAGCGGACAACTGTTCTCCATGTTTTCGACACGGTGTAATCTGTTTGAATGTCCTCTGGCTACAACTGCTGCTGCGCTGTGAGGGAACAGCCAGACAACGGCAGCAGCTGGTTCATGGTTACTGCTTCTGTAAAGAGCTTCTTATTCACATGTAGTTCCTACATAACGGAACATGATCCAGGTCACGTTGTAAGAGAACTCAGTTTTCGGTCTTTACCAGGTCAGGAATTTCATCATTTCAATGGCAAGGTGTCACAAAAATCTTTGAGACACAAAGGCCATTGAGTTATTTGATGCCTGCAAATAAATAACTTGAGTTTCTGATAAAACACAAAATACAAACTAGAAAATAACACAAAGGAAATGAAAATAAATTCATAAATTATTCAATTAATATAAATGAAGAGAATCTTTTAAGAGAATCTATAAATATGTAAATATATTTCATTTCAGAGAAACTTTCAGTAGATGAATGTAAGAACAGTCTTCAAGTGTCAAACTCACATAAATCATTCTGCACAGTAAAGTTACTGAAGGTCAAATATTGTAAATATAGTTCCTGTCATTTTCACGGACGTGACCGAGTCCAGTTGACAGGGACCGGAGTTTATCAATCTGTCCTGGACTCAGCTTCTACCGTTCTGAGATCAGTTATGATTTCATAGATTATATTATGATATACGTAATACTTTGTGAAAAGCTATTCCAGAGCGACATACCATGGTATGAAGGTAGCTGCCCATGTGCAGCAGACACTCCAGGGTCTCCATCATCTGCTCCTGCCGCAGCGTGTGCAGCCTGGTGTGATCGGGGGATTTGCTGTTCTCCAGCTCACAGACTGTGGCCTTCAGGGCCACGGACGCACACTGCAGGACGCTCATTCCTGAAGAACACAGAAACATCTGGATTACCGGCCTTCATCATTCCCTGTATCCACATCTTACTCTTTAACATTTCATTTTTAAAAAAATATATAATTACTGCACCTTATTTGTATTTCACTTAGACCCATGTCTTTCTTTTACCCCTTTTTTCTATTTTGTTTTGTTTGAATCTATTTTCTGCTCTTATTTTGATGTTATTGTTATTACTGCTGTTAATTTTATAATATATATTTTGACTATTTTTATGTGGTCACGTTATTTTTGTGTATATTTATTTTGTATTTTTATAATTTTGTGATATTTCTACATGCTATTTGTTTTCTTTATCATTTTCTGTGTATTTTAAATTGTCCAAAATAAATAAAACTAAATATATCTTAACCGTGTTTTTATTTTTATTCTTTTATTAAAATTTTATGTATAACTAACTAAGTTGTTAAGTCCTTTGCAAACCTCTGTTTTGGAAAAACAGCTTTGTAAATAAAGTTCATCATCATTATAATTTTGAGGCCTCGAGGTTTTGAAGGGTTACAGTACGTACCACAGTTATCAGTGGCTTCCACGTCAACATACACACCGTCCGTCATCGTGTGTTTAAGAACCTAAAAGAAAACATACACACTAGTTAAACATAGGAGTTCACAGAAATACAGTATAGATTTAAAGGAATACCACAAACCAACAAACGTTCCTCTCATCTGCTTTCAAAACATTGACATACAGTTTTGGGAAATGGAGTTCAAACATAAATATATTCTCGCCCGAGTTGGAATAAAACACGCCGCCATGTTTGAGGACACACTTGACGGTACCACAGAGGGACGGAGACAGACCGGTGGAAAAATAAGAAAAAATAAACTTTCCTAAGAGTTTTCCAGTGTGAACCGTGTTTTTCTCCAACAAGTTCTTACAACATCACCATCTCCCAGTTTGAGATGTTTGTGCGGCTGGTGAAGGATGCATAACGTTTAATTAAGTTGCACCCACCTGCTCCAGCAGGTTGAATAATGCTCTGGGAATGTGTGGAATTCAAAGAAGACATACCTGCTGCCTTCAGAGCGGCTGTAGTGAAAGTGTCTTCTGCTGTGGCAGCTAGTTGTACTGTATCTACTATAGTGCTGGAGCCAATGATCGTTTCTGATGAAATTTCATTATTAATTAATCCGCTGATTGTTGTAATGATTCATTGTTGAGGCACAAAGTGACATCTTTAAAAAAGGAGCTACCTGTAAGTTTTTGCTATCGCTACACAGCTAACGTTACCATTAACAGCTGTTTACCTAAGAAATGTTGGAGAAAAGTTCAGCATCAAACCTCAGAGCCGCCGCCAGCAGCCTCCAATCTACCCTGAAGACGCAGCGCTGCTCAGGGGACGTATTATAACCTCTTGTATTGTAAACGCAATGATGGCCGAAGCTCATGTTTTGCTTTGGTTTCCATCAGTTCTCGTCTTCTACTGAAGTTAGCATGCTAACCAGCTAGCCCCGGTTCATAACTTTCCAATAGAGTGTCACTGTAGCATCCAGCTCTGAAGAAGCAGCGCTGCTCAGGGGACGTATTATAACCTCTTGTATTGTAAACGCAACGATGGCCGAAGCTCTTGAGAAAGACTGACAAGTAAACAGCTGTAAATGCTAACGTTAGCTATGTAGCAATAGTAAAACTAACAAATAGCTCATTTAAAACAACTAATTGTAGCAGCTCTAGTTTAAAAATGAAGGCGACAGAAGAGACAGGTTCTTCCATACATGATTTGTGGTGTGAAAAATCTTGACACCACAATTAAAGTGCATTTGCTTGGAATCATAATGACAGGTTTCCAAAGATGCTACCTGGCCTCACCCATGAGAGCCTGAAATAATTAATTCACTAATTATTTCACTTTCCCTTCCTGTACCCTTTAACCCCACGCAGCGATATACGATCCTCATTGTCCTCTACGGCGCACACAGCGTGAGTCGTCCATCATACGTATATTAAACATCTTCTCTCGACACATAACATCAGTAAAATATGTTAAAAGGAGAGAATATCTAAAATGATGACACTTGATGATGTGCTCAGCTGCTGTGTCTTACAAAACCGGCTCCGTTAGTTTTTCGTCTGAGCTTTTTTTGTCTGAGCCCTTTGAAGATTTTTGTTTGCCGACTCCCGCAGAGATGAAACCTTTATGACATGAGAACAAATATCCAGGGACCTGAATAACCTGTTAGTCCGGATCAGAAGTAACGATATTTGTGGTTTGGGATAACTTACTCGGTCATGTTGCTCATTTAAAGCAAATAGGCAAAGGCTCAACTGTGAGCTGCCTAAAAACATTTCTGTAACGAGGAGAGAGGAAACAAACAGGAAACGTGTCACCTGACTGGTAATCAATTATTTTAACACGTCAATGCCATTTTAACAATCCTGCAGCTCAACGATGAGGCGCATCATCGTGTTTGAGATACCACATGCCACATGAACAGAGAACGGGGCTCGAACCTCCAGGACTCGGATGTAGCCTTTCTCAGCGCTGAGGTGGAGGCAGGACTTTCCCGAGTTGTTCGTCTCATTGACGTTGGCGCCCAATCGGATCAGATCTGCCACCATGAGGTGATGATTGTGATTGGCTGCGTGCAGGAGGGCGGTCTGGGAGGAGAAGACCACTAACATTAAACTACATATTGTCCAGCAGCAGCATCTGTCTCCATCAGACATTTAAACACTAAGTGGTTATTGATAAAGGATTTGACAACTAGAGTAAATGTAGCTGTAAAAAACATATAACATACATCTTTATTATGCCATAATATATTAAGTAAACTGAATTAATTCAACCAGTATCTTTAAGATTTAGCAGTTTTGCTAAATCGTAAGCTAATTGTACATTTTCTTGGAATCTATATTATTATCTTAATACATTTGTTTGTGTACAAATTAATCCCAAATATGAGTTTTACAAGTATTTAAGCATCTTTGTGTGTGCAGAATTTCCTGTAAGATGTTTGGTAAAATCAATAGACGTCATTAAATACTGATACTGACAGATTGTTATAGAGAAATTAGAGACGTAAATCTGAAACGTACCATTCCATCAGAGTCTTTCCGGTCCAGGCTGTTGAGTGCGGCCATCCTTTTGGCGATGGCGTAGCCCAGCGCCCTCTTTCCAACGCACGCCACTTTATGGAGAGCTCTGCGGGGACAAGCACACAAAGAGGCAGCACACATGTAAAGCTAGAAGTGTTTCCTAAAGTACGCAGAGAGAGCGGGGAAGCCTGCAGGCTCGAGTGACCTCAACAAACTGAAGCACACACTCTTTTCTACAGCGGTCACATGACTATAAGCTCAGGTGTTACCAACAACATTAACGACGGCTCTGTTCCAGTCAAGTGTCTCAGTGAAGCAGCATGAACAACACCAGGTCCCTGACACCGAAGCAGCTAAATGGAATTCAGCCGTCACTTATTTCCTTATTTACATCTATTTCCTGTGATAAAGACCTATGAAGATGTTTTATACAGAAACTTAGAGCTAATATGATTGTATATGACTGTTTAAAAAATGTCACAATTTTATTTTATGTATTATTATATTTGTACTAATCTGTCACGTTCTAAATAACCTCGATTCTCAGTTGTTTAAAATGTGTTAATGCACTTCTGTAACATCGTCTGACTCATGATGGACAGTTTAAAAATAAAGACCTGATATCATCTTTTTTGTTTCACACGTTCTTCTTTCTTGCCAAAACCTGGCACCTACATCACCCACAATGCAACTCACCCGCTGAGAGTTTGGTTGTAGATTCAGGTGTGTTATGCTAGTAGTGGCTAATGTAGCCTCGAGGCGCTAGCTCTTATTCTGGAGCCCAAACCAACCAACGCCGACTCAAGGGGCATCACTTCAGCTCCCTCTGGACCCACAAAAGGTTTTATACAACTTGTTTTTCCCCTCATGCACAATAAAACCTCCAAACACCTGAAGACAGTGCAAAGATAAACTCGACTTACGTTCTGCCGTGTTCGTCGGTGGCGAGCAGCACTGCGTCAGAGACGTCCCTCAGCTGACTCTCCTCCTTCTGCAGCTGAGTCCAGAAGAACGCCGAGCTGTTCAGGCTCCAGTCGTGGTTCATGGGATCGAACCACTCCTCCCCTCTTCTGTCGTCTCGCCCCACGCTCGCAGCGCCGGGAGGCTGAAGGCCGGCGTGCATGAAGACAGGAGGCGACGGGGCCTTGTAGTACTCAGCTGTGCCGGGGGAGTAGCTCATGTAGGACCGGGGGCTGGGGATCATTTCATCTGACTCTTCGCTGTTGTAGCCTGCACAGTGGAGCGGAGATACCACATGTTAACATATTCATAAAGGTCGTATGTCAAAGAGGAGCCGTATGAATGTGGATCTCACCAGTTGGAGACCACTCAGGGGACACTGGAGGGTCAAAGGAGGACAGAGTTTGGGACGAGGAGCGGTAGGTGTTGCCGGTCCTGAGATCCTCCTCCAGCACCTCCACGATGATTGCCAGCTCCTCCAGGCTTTTGGTGGGGCATTTTATCTGCAAACCAACAACAGTGAAAGTATGTGGTATTATCTGAACTGCTCCAGAAGCTGTCATGTGATTTATAGCGTTTCATAAACCTGATGTTTACATAAAGCAGGAGGAACCCTCTGGCAGGAGCCGGGATCCGTGTGTTTTTCAACACTCACTTTGGTCGTTCGGCATCCTGAGCGAGTTTTGACTCGTTTCTTGTCCCCTGTGGAGGAAACACGCAAGTTTCAATCTGAGAGAACGATACAGGATGTTTGTCCACAAAGCAGAGTTCAGCTGGCGTCATGCTACACGCACTGTGGGGTCAATAACTGCTACAGGAGAAACAAAAATCTACACAACAAGACGCCTAGATTACTGTCATGAATCTGGTTTTACTGACCTTTGACTCTTTTGCTGCATGTCTCCTGCAAAGGGAAAAAAAAACAAACAACAGTTGCATCAGTACAAGTAGTTTTCTATATTCTTCTCAGACATAAACATGAAAGTACATCACGGTATGGTGGGAGAGGGTGGGCTCATATTTACTGTAAGTAAAGATTTTATGTCTAACGCACAGAAGGAAACTCTTTGAGGTCTGGAGTCGGTGATAATCTTCTGGTTGAAACCAAATCAATGCACTGAAAAGGCTCCTCCAAGAAAAACCCTCGTGAGGTTACATGAATATAAGCTCGACCGACTACGAAGACGGACTCTGACGTTCAAGGTATCATCAAAATAAGGATAAAGTTGAGTTCTGACAAGCAGATAAAACACAGGCCGACATTCATCTGTTTCTAATCTCAGCTGGTCTGAACAGTGTCGAGGACAAATCAGCAACCAGGTGATCAGGTGGGAAAAAAAGGGGGATTTCCGTTGTTTTAGATTTATTGTTGGACAGTTAAACCTGATAATTAATCCTCACATTTAAACAATAATGTGAGGATTTCTTTTTAAAATTCCAATGGTTATGATAGTAACACCATCAAGGAGATTAATCCCACATTTAAGTGGCTGTTCTGCAAAGTTTCTTTCAAAAATAGATTATCAAAAAAATTAAATCAGGATTGTATAAATAAATCTAAAAGAAATATCAATGTTGAAATGATTTCTATTGAAATTGTTGTGAAATTTCTTCCTGAGTAAAATGTTTCTCATTACTCAACAGAACAAGTCATCAACGCGTCATCTGTGGGTGAAACACCAACACAGGGACGGACGGAGCACGAAACCTGAAGCACCTGTGGCTGATTCTCAATATTTTTTAATTTTATTTAAATGGTTCCCATGACACTCATCAGGAAAAGTGTCCTCATATTTTACTATATGTTGTTCAGGATTGCACAAAAGACAGAGGGACAAAATAAAAGGACCTCCCTTAAAATTTGCTTAAGTTACAGGAACTTTATTTGCATCCGTTTCCCCTCGCTGCAACAATCTGTAACCGAGCCAGACACTTAAAGAAAAACAAAACTGAATCAAAAATTGAATCTATTAATGAGCCCATGTGACTTTTGTTTATTTATTCAGGCTTCTTCCTTTTTCCCTTTCTTTCTTTAGAGGTGCAGCAACCAACCAGGAAACCATCTACCTGGAGTTGTGTAACAGAAAAACCAAACCAAAACCAAACAAGCCTAATCTTACTCCGACAATGTCTGTATTGAGACCGAGTTTTCCCATATTGATGAAAACGTTACCTGAGAGTCTTGCGGTTCCCAGCCTCGGGCGAGGCGGACGTTCCTAAGTAGATCCCTCACGGGCATTTTGACTCGGACTCCGAGGTAAACCTTGTCACCGCCGTAGAGGGAACAGTGTGCACCTGGAGAGGAAACATTCAATGATGAACCATCAAGTCTCTAGGACTCACACACTGGGACCAGGCTGTGCTGCTGGTGGTTCAGAAACAAACAGAGCTGGTAAAAGCCTTATAGATTTTTTTTTGACTGACGTGGCAGAAGACCAGGATTTGTCCCAGTGCGCCCGATCGACCGTCATAGACCCGACACTGGTAACTAAGTGTATTTACTCCAGCACTGTAAGTACAATTTACAGGTACCTCACCTTTAATTAATTCCATTTTATTCTTCGCCAACCATTATGATGACAGCAACTATTTTGTTGCGGAAAGATTGTTATTAATATGAAAATACTTTGTTTTTCTGTTTAATTGGCAATGCTCAAACTACCTTTACATAGTTTCATTCTGAGACTGATACTACGAGGATGTGGCTCTTTGAGTTGCTGTAATGGACATCAAAAGGCCTCGAAGGCAAAAGTTTGCTCATATTTTTTTCATCCTTTTAAAAACACACTACTGGACGTTATTTGTTTTTCATCTTATGCAACTTAATCCACTATTTCTCACAGAAAAATGTATTTTTTACACCCTACATTTAATTGACAGGTAAACACACACACACACACACACACACACACACACACACACACACACACACACACACACACACACACACACACACACACACACACACACACACACACACACACACACACACACACACACTATCGCCGCCATTGAACTTGTAATTATATTTCCAGATCAGGTTTTCGTACCTTTTTTACCGCCGCCGCCGCCGGACAGATCCTGGACCCTGCAGCCCGGAGGAGGTGCGTCAGGTTCGGCTGAACCCGCCGCGGTTTGTCCCGGGAGAGGAGAGAGCCCAGCGCCGTCCGTCGTCTCGTCGCTTCTTCCCTTCGGGTCCCTTCTTTTGTATCTCCCTCTCATTTTTGTACAACTGCCGGAAAAGCAAATGTTAACATGAACTGTGAAGGAGTGAGAGTTGTAAACCTCACGCTTCCAGTAACTGAGAGTTCAAAATAAAAGACTGACTTCCTGTGGCCGGACGTACCTGGAACCTCTCTCTCTCCTCCGGGGCCGAGCTGCCTCCTCTCTGATCGTCCAGGTGAGTCTGACAGCTCTCTACAAGATATCTGCCTGTACAGAGAGCGAGGGCGGCCACGCCCACTACCTGGTACTCAGCAGGTAATATTTTAACGCCCATATTAGAGAATTATGAAGCGACGTCAACGCCTTAGTTCATATTTTAACTCACACTTGAAAAAGAAAACAAACATATTTTAAAGAACTACATGTTCAGACTTCAGGCTACAAAGAGGTATACATGTCCATAACTGTCCTCACCTTCACAGAGAGATGCATTCTGGGTAACTCAGGCCACCAGGTGCAGGTCTGTCAATCAACTTCTCAACCTAGTCCGAAACAGATTCTCTGGATATATGAAGATATAAGTTTATAACATATGCACACACACATTGTATATAATATAATATAATATAATATATATGTTAAATTCAATATGAAATACCCAAAGTAAAATTTGTATATGTGCATATATTAAAATATCTATGATTTTTTTAATATGGTTTAAGATGTTGTGACCATATATGTTACCAATATATATTTAATTTATATATCTAACTTACATATAAAATTTCAAATGCTCATTTATGTTTTTTCTTATTAATTTTAAACATGTCCATCTTCCCATTCTGGGACAGAGGTCTGAATCTCAACATATATTGATGGTCTTTGGGATGGATATATATTTACATAACATATATCTACAATATAAGCATAAACATACGGTACATATTTGTACGGGCTAGATATATATGAGATTGTTCCAATTTGTAATCCGTTTTTTATATGATTTTTACATGTTTTTATTTGAAATGTACACATATTTCTTATATGGAAAATTCAATATAATGAACATATAATGTTTACGTATGGGAGCGATACTGTATCTATAATAATAAGTCCTAAGATAATTATGCTGATGTGTATGTGCTTTTCTAATTCTACCCAACAGGAAAGTTACATTAAATTGTTGTTTATATGTGAATGAATAAGTGATAATAATCAAATATACACTAACAAGTGTCGCTCATCTGCATAATGTGTTGGCCTACTTTTACTTCTGATACTATTCACAACTTTTTTATATAATAATATGCTTTTATAAAAAATAAAAACTTTCTAATCAACAAAATGTCCAGCTTTACCTACATCTTTATGTTTGGTGCTTGGTGCTAAGAGCCGGTCTGTCTGAGAGGGAACCCACTTCATCAGCAAACAAGTCATAACAAGTCTGACTACATGCGTTCTCTAAGTGTCTGGTTTCTGTGCACAAGCAGCTCCATGCTTGAAATATTCACTCTCGTTGTATGGAAGTTGGCTTTGCTCCAGCTGAGGGAGTTAGACGCAGCAGTGTTGTGCAGACTGACCAGTATAATATCTGATATCCAAAGTTACGCTCTGAGAGAGTTATGAAGCGATGTTAAACGCCTCACTTCATATTTTAACCCTCATTTTAAAAAGAAAATCTATTTTCAAAAACTACCTGTGAGACACACATCTTGTCCTCTCCTTGCCAGAGAAATGCATTCTGGGTAACTCAGTTCAGTTCAAATTCACAAAACGTCTTCATCAGTTTGACAACACATGCAAACACTGACAACACAACTAAAGACACGAGCACATGTGTTTTCTTGAGTTGCAGTGGGTTGAACGCTCAGGGCCACCGTAGAAAAGGTTACTGTACAGACAAAGCCTTCCAGATTTGTTGGAGTGTAGAGTATTGTGTATTCTCAAAGGTTTAACAGGTCAGCTGACAGACAACCGAAGCAATGACCATGTGACTGCGGCTCCCCTCTGAATGTCAAGTTGACCAGAAGCAAGCCGAGCCCTCGGGGGGGGGGGGGGGGGGGGGGGGGGGGGGGGAGGGGGGGGCGATGATAATGATGCACCACCCATTCCAGCGAAGCCTGAGGGGTCTGACACATTCCTGTCCGTCCAAACAGTCAACAACCCTCGCTGCTGTCCAATGTCAACACTGCAGAGAGAAAATGCCGCGAGTCCCAGGCACGTTGAGGAGGCCGACGCCACCTGCATCATGCAATGTCACCTCAGGCGGTCAGGCAGGTGTCTGCGAACACCTGAGAGACGCCACCTACTCAGTCCTTCACACAGGCCAAAATGCATAGTAGCCTCTGAGTGGACTCATATATTTAACATGCATGTAACCTGACTTTGTCAGAACCAGGGTGGTGGGGGGAGTGGACCCTCGCTTGTGGCCATATTCAACAGAGAGAGGTGGGAAACTGACCCGAAACACTGATCCTGCATGGGACTCTCACATTATCCCAGTTTTAGCCTCTGCACTGTTTACACATTTCTCTTAGAAGTCATTTTAAAATCACACTGATTACTTACAAGGCTGTAAATGATGAGAGAACCACTAGCTCCTTACCCTTTAGATCGTGGTGGATTAGGCCTTTTAGCTGCTCCAGAGGGTGACTGAGTGTTTTCTTTGCTGGCTCCTCAGCTAGTTTTCAGTCTCAGCTTTTAAATCCGATCTTAAAACACATTTTTCTAGACTTACCTTCTTGTCTGACAGCTGCTGGCTCCCTGGTGTTAGCCAGATATCCCCAGACTCACACAGGTGGCTGCAGGCGTGATGATGGGCAGCACAGAGTTGGAGAAGCTGGAGGGAGAAAGACAGACAGAAAACACAGACAGACATCAGGCTCTGCTTCCCCTCTGTTAACCACATGCAGGGAAGAGGTTGCCCTTTCTCAGGTGGGGTGCTACGTAAACGAATGATTACATACTACGTTGTTGAGCACTGTTGGCACCATGAGCGTTGTGGTGCTACAGAGACGCCCCGGCCTACAGATCATATTCTCCAGACGTAAAGGAACATGTTTGTCTGGTACAAAACCCAACAAACAAAAAAAAACACGTTTTCTGTTTCATTGTCTTTTAAATGCTTAATTCAAATAACTCAGTTACATTTTTTACAGTCCGTCTTTAAACCAGTGCTCACGTGGCCACATGTACAGTGTGGCGAGCGGCGACAGGAGGCGTTCAGGTACAGGACTGAGCTGTAGATCACGCACGACTCGAGCCCAACACATAATCACTGTAGTTACCTGATCAAAACTCAGGAAAACACAGAGTAAAACTATGTTTAGGGTCGTGTTTACGTGCAGGGAAAAGGCGTGGCCTGTGTAGACAGCTGGTCTGATTAAAGCAGGAGTGTGTCTGTTTCACTGGATCCATGTGAGACTGAGACGTACAGCTGAAACACTTTCTTACTAAGTTCAGACGAAGCTAATTTGAGTCTCTTTCAAAACAGCATTTATTAGTGTTCGTGCTGTTTTAACATGGATCTGAAATAATGAGCAGGAAGTGAGATGATTTTGTAGCTTGTCAGTCTAGTATCAGTGTGCAAACATACATGTGACATATTGACATATAACACACTGTGGCTGGATCGTTCGTGCAGATAGTAGGATACACAACTATTAAATCTCTCTTTACATCTTTAAACTGATCACTGAAGACATTCA
This sequence comes from Seriola aureovittata, assembly GCF_021018895.1. Taxonomy (NCBI): domain Eukaryota; kingdom Metazoa; phylum Chordata; class Actinopteri; order Carangiformes; family Carangidae; genus Seriola; species Seriola aureovittata. The sequence goes on along the minus strand of NC_079367.1, from coordinate 4,425,548 downwards.
GCCTCGTCCCCGGTGTAGTGCCAGAGGAAGGTCTCAGCGAGCGCAAGACAATGCAAGACTAAAACTATGTTTGATAATTGCCTGCAGAGAGATCAGTCCTTTGTCGGACGAGCTGCACCGACAAAAGCAGAACACTTATCATGACTAACATAGCTCAGCCTTCTGCCTGCAGTACCTGACAGGCTGACAGGGAAAATTACTTCCATTATCCCCGACCTCATCTGGAAATAAACGCCTTTACATCTGACAACATGATCAGCGTGACAGTGAAATCCTTCAGAGAGGAAGACATGAACGGAGTCGATGTTGCAACAATGAGCGGAGGAGGTTAATTCAGTTGAAATGGTTGAATAATTGGTTACCAGGGGCGTCGGGTGCCGCGGGGAAGTCAGGATGATTCTACAGGCCTCGGATTTAAAGAAAACAACTTGCATGGGTGTAAACTGATTTAGTTTAGTCACATCATTGTTTGTGTTGAATATATATATTCACGACAAAGGGAGCAGTGCTATTTGATGGAGCACCTATTCCTCATAGGTTTCTAATCTTCTAAAGGTTACGTAACCACTGTTCCTGCGGCGGCAAGTTTACAACTGACCACACCATCAAATAATTCATCAATAATTAATCATGTTGGGCTGGAGCCAATAATGAAGCCATTTAGAATCTGGCTTAAGTCCCATACAGAAATGTAATATATGACATGTATGTCACTTTTATTATTATCACATGCATTCATCCTCTGGATACATGGAGATATAAGTTCATAACATATAAGAAAAACAATAGTAAAATGAGTATATGTACTTATATTAAAAATATCTAAGATGAATTTTTATATGGTATAACATGTTAACAATATTGATTTAATTTATATATGTTTATTAAAACAACATACATATAGAAATTCTATATGTTTTTCTTACTAATTAGTCATTCATTTTAAACATCTATCTTCCTGTTCTCAGAAAGTGGTGTCAGACTACTACTGTAAAATAACATCAACATATATTAACTGCCTATATTTACATATGTCTACAATATAAACATAGATACGTACAAACATTTGTATGGGCTTGACATATATGTAAATATATTAAATAATTCCAACTTCTAACAGCTTCCATATAGAATTTTTAGACATGTGCTTTTATTTTATGTGCACATTTATGTCGTAAGTGCGTATGAGCCGCAAAGGACGAAGATATAAACGATGCTGTGATTTTACATTCCAAGTTGTTACCGAACACGTCACAATAAATTATTATAGAATTTGTAATTAAATAATTGATGGCAGCAATAAAGAGAGTCTGACCAAAGTTTGACAAGATGCGTAATGTCAACACAAACAGGAAGTAAAAACATCCTTATAACAAGTAAAGCCTTTCTTTTTCTTTTCAATACAATTTTTCATGTATAGATTGTGATTTATAATATTTTGATTTAGATTCATCCACCGTCTTTTAATTTCAGACTGTCCTCCTGAAAAAGAAATGAGGCCATAGGTCGTTCGTGCAGCAGGTTAGTATGAACCCACAGTTAAGTTTTGTTGAAGGGCGACATCTAGTGGCCGCAGTAAGTATAACAGGGGCAAAGGAAGAAGAAGGTTACAGTTTACATCTCAATACATTTTTCTCCACCAGATGCTCGGAGGATGGAGCATCATGTCATAATCATGCATTGTGCATTTAAAGAAGAATCCAACACTTTTTGGTGAATTCACATTTGTTATTGTCAGATTGGTGAATATTTGTGAACATGCTTCACTCTCCTCTAAAGTTAGAAACCAAAGGAAGAGCGATCACATCCCAGTTTGCTCTCTAACGTTTAACGAGGGCTCTGATGATTTTTGTGTCATTTCTTACATCAAAAAGAGTGTTTTTCTAATCTTAAAATTTATATCCAAATTAAAAATGTGGATGAGACCTGTTAGGAGGTGCACCACACAGCTACTGTAGATTATGGGGTTAGTTAGTGGTGGTTAGTTAGTAGTGGGTTAGTTTTTCTGGTGTATTAGTTCATGATCTGCACTCAACAGCTCTTAACGAGGGTGGTCCAGTTAAAAAGAGTGATGCAATTCCTGCATTTCACATTTTCATTTGTCACTTCTGACATTTACTCGATATTTCAATGGAATACACATCTGTTGATTCTTCAGGAAGTCAGTGTGTTAATCTGTGGATTCTCTGTGATTTCAATAAACTCAACCGACCTCGGCCACAGGAATAACACGTGTGACCTTTTCAAATTGATGAACTGTGAGTTTATGAATGAATTATTTATTAGTAACTTGAACTTTGTGCACAGCTGCTGTTGGACTTGTACTTTACCGATGCAGTTTATGGATTTGTGCTGCTGCTTGGGAACTTTGAACGTTCCTTCACTCGCAGCTGAAGTTTACGGATTTCGTTTTTTCTGGACTTCACGCTTGCTGCTTTACTCTCCGTCAGGGGCGGAGCCAAATGTCGTAAAACATTCAGGGATTTAGCCCCAAATACAGGCGATATTCAGGGGACATGCTTCCCAGCAGCTACGTGCTGTTTACTGCATCCAGCCATTTGTGCAGCATTTGGGGAAAACATGAAAGAAAAAAATCATCCGACGCCTGCGTCATATTTTGGATCTAATTGTTCTCTGTCGTCATGATTCTGAAACCACAACACAACAGATTCTGACAATGAATAACTTTCAATGCTGTCACATAAATATATAAATAAATATATTATCTTCTTCTTTCACTCTCTCAGCTCCACTCATCTTTCCCTGGGATGTCTCCACAAAAAGAGTTTTAATATTGATCATAAACTGAAGATGTAAAAAATATTAAATGCACCTTATTCTCTTACATCTGCTCCACCTCTGCGCTCCTCTTTTCTTCAGTCCTGTCTTGTCAACACCTTTTCATCTCCAGTCCATGGAGGTAAATCTGTCTCAGTATTATCTGTGTGAACAGATTCGCAATCGGTGAGTAAATGTGTAATCTGTAAATATGAAACACTTGATCCAATCTGATTTTTATCCTGGAAAATAACAGGAAGTTAACAAACGCTGTTCAGGCCCAACGTCAGGACAGTAATGGCCGTCTGGCACGTGGGGTGGACTTCAGGCCTGGTTGTGGGTTGTTGGGCTCGGGCCACCAGCCGGGTCTCTGGGCCCAGACCCGGCCGAGTCTTTGCCAGAATAAACTTGAGGAACAAACGAACGCAGAAACGTTTCATACCTGTGAAGAGTTCGGGATATCAGGTGAACCGGAAACATGGCATGCGCGGGAAAACCGGCGCAAGCGCACAGAGACCTGCGTTTATGGACTGCGGCACATACGGGTATTGTGCCGAAAGCGCGCCAACGTCGCGCGCCGCGGTTGAAAGCACTTTTAAACTTCCACCAGGTGTTTACTTCCTGTTTGCATGAAGAACTGAACTGCTGGAGGTAAATCCTGCAGCGGGTAAACTGTGAAACACAAAACTACTGCTACATCAGGACTCTCACTGTGGCGTCCAGGTGTTTCTATTATTTTGTCCAGTCCATTTATATCAATGAAAGTAGAATAAATAACAGAAAACACCTGTGTGTGATGCAACGCAGGACTGTTTCATTATACTGCTTCAGTTTTAGCTGGATGTTCAGAATGAATTGCCAACTGAGTATTAATTAGTAATTATCAGTGGTATGTACAGATTTAATAGTTTTATAATTATCACCATATAACATGTTTTACCCCTCCCCATTTAAAATATAACATGTTTATTCAGAGACATTTTAACGGACTTACTTTGTACTTTTGTCTGAGAACATTTTTAGTGAAACGTCCTTTCAGTAGCTGCAGTTAGTGACTGACGGTCCAATCACAAAGCAGAGTTTCCTGTGAACAGTAACCTGCAGTTGGAGTTGTTTGGAGCCACCTCCTCTCTCATTGGATCGGTCGTAGCGCAGCTGGGAACGTTTGACTGCTCATGTGCAGCCAATCACCCGCCGTGAAATCACGTCTCTACTGGCTCCTGCAGCCAAACTCTCAGCCCCTCTTGCATCATCTCCTTGTTAAGCTGCATTTTAAGTGATGTGTGGCGCTTTGGAGACAGAGGTTAACAGTGTGCGTCTTGTGCTCTGGCGCCATCTAGTTGTTTCAGGTGGCGCAGCAACAGCCGCAGGAAGATTTGGGATGCAGCCTTTTTCAGTTACGCCCCAAAGCTCCGGAGAAAACTTCCTGTAGACACCAGAGAGTAGCTTTAAAACACATTTCTTCACCTTGGCCTTTAACAAGCTCTGAAGTTTTGCACTTTGCATTTATGCACCGTTTAGCATTTACATGAATATTTTTTAATGTTTTTCATTTGACATCAATTTAATCTGCTTTTAATATGTTTTTTAACTTCATTTTATGTCCTTTCATGTGAAGCACTTGGCGCATGTCATTTGCACTTTGTGCTACATTTTCTTGTGTGAAAGGTGCAATACAAATAAAGTTTATTATTATAATTATTATTATTCAGAATCATCTTTGTTTGGTTGTGGTGTAGTTCTGCAGGTTCACCACAAGGTGGCAGTAGTGTATGTGAATGAAACACCTTTATACCTTTGTAATGGCTGGGGTTGGCCTCACTGACAGTCATGCAAGTTATTTATTCTTTATTCTTAATTAAGTTACTTTTAATTTCTCACTTTTTATTTAATCAGGGTTGAAGAGCCGCTGTTGCTAATGACGTATCTTTTAATCGGTTTACATGGAAACAGCGTAAGTTGAGGGTTTGCCTTTTACATACTCACACAATGAAACATAAGCTAAGGCTGATATTAGTCAAACAAAAGTGATAACATACCTCAATGGTAAAAAGGATCATTGTGTGCACTGCTGTGCCTTGATATAATATGAAGTACAGGAGATACTGTGTGTGTGTGTGTGTGTGTGTGTGTGTGTGTGGGGGGGGGTGTTAAGTCAAGGTTTACTTTGCTTCCTACTGTACAAGCCCTCACTTGCACTGAGGTGCAGGTAGCGTTCATTAAAGGAGTTTCTGTGTAGCTGCTGAATACTTTCACTCCTCAGGGCAAAGCTTTTCTAACGCACCTTCCTAATCTGTGACTGAGGAGAAGCCACACCGTGCTGCTTCCTCCTGCCGACTTCAATATTTAACCCATAAATGTTCTCCAAAAAAACTAAACAAAAATCACATATAAAGTTCAAAAGTTCAAACATGTGTGAAGAGAAATTTGGGGAAAAACCCACAAATAATTTACTCATTGTGTGAATGAAAGACAGTGTTTTCAGTGTAAATAATATGCAGCATTCAGCTTTTTTGAATCGGTTAAATCAATATAAGAACAGGCCTAAACTTCTCCCACTCACTGCACCCATGATAAATCACCCACCAGTGAAACATGACTCATTCTTACAAAGGGATTCCTGTTTTCAACAAACAGATGCATTTTTGACTCGTTACTTCGCCGCTGCGCTGCCTCTTCACCTGACCTGAACTCACCTGTGAGGCAGCGACACATAACGTGGCAAAGTGCTGAAGTTTCATACAGAATCACTCAGGTTAAATTCTCCACTTTAATAAGAAGAAAAGTGGGACACGTCGGTGCAGCATGTGAACAACCCGTCAGTCTGCCCCGTGCATGTGAGTGATAAATCAGCCGGGGCAGTTCTGAGGGAAGCTGATGTTTAACTAAGATAAATTGTAAAAGCACCTGGCACAGTTATACCTGTGCCCCAGCTTAGAAACCGAAAAGGGAAGTTCCACAACTTCCTGAATATGGCCGCCGTCCTGAGGGATGTCTTATGGATTCAAGATATGAAATAGGAAAATATTCCTGTGTTTTATGTGTGTGAGGTGCTGCTGCACCTCCGGACCGATCACTCACACCTACAACTACTTAAATAAAAGTAACAGAGTGTAAAAATACTGTAAAAACCCTGAATATATACAAGTATTAACTCTGTGAGATTTATACTATTATATATTATAAAAATTATATTATTATTACCAATGAATTGATTTTACGGTTGTAACTGCTTAAAGTGGAGATAATTTTCACTATTTTATTTTATCAGGCAGTTTTTATTTATCTGCCATTTCTTTGTTGTGCTGCTTATGAATAAAAACTGCTCATGAATGATTGAAGGCTCTTAAATCAAAGATTAGCGATCACTTTTTAATATCTCACTGTACGTAAATCATTTCATTGTGTGTCAGGTAAATATTAACCAATCAGCTCCAGGGACTTTCCCGAACTGTTTTCATCTTTTTCTGAGCTGGTATGATTTATCACGTGAAGTGGCAGAAACATTCACTGATTTCTTATTATCTTATTATTAATTATTATATCTTATTAGTCGTGAACGTACGAACCTTCAGAAAACTGACACTAACTTTTTCTTCCGTCTCCTCTCACTGTTTGACCATTTATTCAACAGGAGCAGCTGTAGAGGATCCTCAGCTCAGGTCGAGGGCTGTAGCCACTGCTGTCCTCACACTTTATGGCCTGCACATGCACATGCGTGTGTGTGTGTGTGTGTGTGTGTGTGACAGAGAGAGAGAGAGACTGAGTCAATAAGTGAAAGGTGAAAGTGAAGCCACAGCCCCCAGAGCAGATTTGTTTGCTCTGCAGGTTGAGGCGTGTTTCAGGTCCTCTAAGGCCTGGCATGTACACACAGGCCAAGACCAAGCAGAGAGGGAGCCTGGCATGCACACACACACACACACACACACACACACACACACACACACACACACACACACACACACACACACACACACACACAGAAACTACTCCTTCCCCCCCCAAAAACTTCACTTTCAGCTCCCTTTTCACCCCCATGCTCCCCCACTCACCCCCCCGTGGGTGTCTACCTGCTACTGTCTACACCAACACTGCTGCTGAGACAGTGCTTTAATAGCAAATTTGCATGGAAATGCCATCACACACACACACACACACACACACACACACACAGAGCGCCGGCTGTTAGAGGTCAGACAGTGAGGTCATCAGGTGAGGACAGCAGGACACTCAGGTCAGTTCAGGTTAAAGCAGTCTGCAGCTCACACGCAGGATTTTAGAGGAACTGAGGTCAAGAGTCCAACATGGCTTCTCTGGTCAAACTCATCGGGTCTCAGACGGATCCTCCGGCCCCTCCCCACCTGTGACGTCATAGACAAGGCTCACTGTGATAGCAGCAAGTACAAGAAGCAGAGCACTAGCTAATCATAACCTGTTGCTGGTGACTTTAGCATTAGCATCTGCACATTTCATACATTAAATTATATCACATGGTGACGCAGGGATTCTCATGGAGAGATAAATGATGACGATGAACCCTTATAAATATAAATACATATAAAAAACGACCTGTTGAAATCTGTGGAGAAACGTGAGCGTCCTGCAGCTCTCCTGTTCACAGGCCATTCTTCCCCGGTCCAATATGGAGGACGGGTTTACGTATCACAGCAACAGGAACTGGCATTAAACCTGACCAATGGCATCCATCGCATTGGGCGTGTCTTATAGTCTTGTGGGGATGGATGATGCTTTCCCAAACTCTCCATCTCGTCTCCACGTGGATACAGTTTTTAAAAATCTGCACTTTAGAAGAAAGTTTCAAAAATAAAAAAGGGAGACTAAAACACGAAGGAAAATATTTGTTTTGTAAAATATCTTTATTAGAGTGAACAAGAACTTTGTGGCTGCAGAAATTACTCCGACACTGAGATTAGACTGAAGGCAGCAGGTGAATACATACATCGGCCACTTGGGGGGGGAGTGGAACAAGCTGATGAGGCAACAACCACATATTATCAACATGTTATCAACATCTTCCTGTTGACACGTCCAGCAGACGCAACATTAAAGTGCAGTCGTGATTCTGGACAGAAATCCTTTTAAAGTTTTTCTCTCCACCAGCTCCTCTCTCTCCGTCTCATATTCACTTTCTTTGCACTATGAGCAAAATCCTTCACATTGTACATGGTTCTTTGACCTATCAGTTATTTAGTTATAAAATGACTTTTCTTAGTTTGCTTGTATTTGGCCTCGGTAGATTTAGACAAGTTTTATTAGTGTTGTTACCATTAAACTGGGAAGTTTTTCTGCACCTTAAACAAAAACAATGAGTGCATGTAAGTTTTCTCTGAACCTTCGAGTAAAGACCTAAAAGATGAAAATATCTCCTTTCCACGTTCACATTTTGATTCTGTCTGTGATTACCAGAAGTTATTATCTATTGATTAATTGTTTTTAATTGTGTGGTTTGTTCTCCTCGTTTCTTTCTCCCTTATTTAGCATTTTCTCTTTTTAAGCACAGCCCTGCCTCCATATTGATATTTAATGATGAAATGAAGTATTTCCACGCGGCTGACGCAGTGACAGCTGCCGTGTTCCTCACAGTCGGCTCCTGGAGACCTCTGCAGGAATGTGTGTGTACTGATGTGTCCTCTGCAGAAAGCCTCAGGCCGTTTCTCTTCTAATGTATATAGAGAGATGTTATCTGACCTGACATGTTTACTCTTTACAGTACGGAGCGCCGTCTCCTCTCTACTGTAGTGGTTTTTCACACAGTAGAAAACAGAGCGTCAGCCTGTTGGGAAACACAGATGAGTTCATGCATCTGAGGCTGAGTCACCTCGCGTGCAGTCTATCTTAATACCAGGGAGTCTGGGATGAGCTGTGCTGAGGTCTTGCGGGCACATGCAGTTGGCATGAGGCTCAGATAGGAATCTGCTGCCTTTGTGTGGGTCAGTAGTAAAACTACAGCAGATGGAGATCTCAGCCCGAGTCCTCAAAGTGCGTCGAGAGCAGTGGAGATGAAACCCAGCCCACAGGCCAAACTGACAAATGAGACTCACAATGAGAAATAACTGTAGCTCGGCTTTTTCTTTCGTGTTTCACTCCTTCTCTGTCTCACCCTCCCTCTCCTTCCCTCTCCCTCTCTTTCTCACACTCTGTGAGGCCAGTTATCTGCTCTCTGACCGACACACTGCCGAAGCAAATCCACTCTACAGTTATTTCAACACCTCGTTATGAACGATCACAAACCAGAGCTCTCTCTCTTTTGAAAACCCATTTTGCATCAGCTATCTACATTAAGCCACACTTTGCATCACTCACTGCACACATTCAAAATCCAGCAGCGCACAAAACTCTATACACACACACACACACATACAGTGGAGTAATGGACCTGCTGGGAGCTGCCATGAAACCTGGTGTGTGAATGTAAGTCAGAGGTTTTTCTCTCTGTGTTTTGTTGCTTAGCGAATTAGCTCGATGCTAAGGAAAGCACGTAGCGTTAAGGATGTGGTAGAGGGAGATAAACCTGGTTTTAGCCTCCGTTTATTTCCAGGAATCTTCAGATCTCACACAAACCTGCAGGATGTAAATGTGTAGTTTGATGCATCGATAATGTCTGTGGTTTGTTTTCTTTATTGCAGTTTAAATCTAATGAAATAAGCGATTTGACCAACAGGAAACTAGATTCCAGCTGTTTTCCACAAACAAGATGTCGTCATTCACATTTTCTTTAATCTTACACAATAAAATACATGTCAATAATGTAAAAGCAGCTTGTCAGTTGATGTTTATCGTTCAGTTGAGTTTCATTCAGTGACACATGCAGACGTGTCGACGCTGACGAGCACAAATGTTTCTGCTTGTGGTTTTTTCTTCTTTTTTTTGTATGCGTTGCTGGTCAGTCAACCTTGAAGTACATGCAGGTGTTTCCCATCCTGCACCACTGCATAGACCAACCCAGGCCAGTTTCAGGCTCAGCAGTGGACTGAATTTAGTCTCCAGATTTCTGCAGCTGTTCTCTGCGTCGATGCTGACAGCTATTTTTTTTTTTTTTTTTTGGTCTTGAGTAACGAATGTAGAGGAAAGGTTTGAACATATATATATAAAAAATACTTTGTTTTGAATAATAATTATTATTATTATTAGAGTTTTCTTTTCGCTAAAAGTTCAAATAACGCATTAAAAAAAATCTTAGAATTACATCTACCATTTCTCCCTCATGTAAAAATCTATAATCTATAAATGTACAAATATTTTTCATGTCTAAAGTTTATATATATATATCTATATATAGATTTATACCTTTATGTCAAGAGTGATGTTGCCATATATGACACCTAGATATAGATATATGCATCATCTGGAAATACAAAGATAAAGGTTTAAAACAGATATTAAAAATATCTCTATGATGGATTTTCATGTGGTGTAACATGTTGTGACCATATTTGTATTTCATTTATAATGTATATCAAAACAATTCTGTTTATATTTGATCAATTTCTTATTAATTTTAAATATACATGTCTATCTTTTTATATTTACATGTATAATATATATTCACAGGCGTTGGGATGGATATATCTACATATGTCTACAATATAAACATACACATAGACATATATGTCAATATATTAAATTGTTCCAGTTTCTAACAGGTTCTACGTGTAATTTTATTGTATATCTACATATATTTTATACATGGGAATTCAACATATGTGCATATATTACATTTCTATATGGGCAGCGAAGGTCAAACAGGGAGGAACAATCCAAACTACTTTAGGACTTTAACTGGGAGGTAAAGATCCCGCTGAGCTTCAGAATAAAGAGTTGAAGTGACCTTTAGTTTGACGGAGTTTGACCCCGACCAGAGGGATTTGACCTGAGGCAGAAACGTGTCACTGTTTGAACAGAACGAAATTTAAACGGCCTGCGACATCGTGGACTTTTCGCGTGACGGACATGAGCTCATAACAAACTGTCTGTACTGGCGTTCATGAGTGTGAGGAGATTATAATACGCTTGTTGCTCCTGCAGGGGTTCCACCGCAGAGCGTCTTAATGGAGGGAGATTTATGTTTCTACGTACAACTTTGTCAACTTTGCAGCTCAGCCTTTATTATCTTGAATTTACAATTTGAATTCAAAGTTCAATTCACTGATTCTTTTTTCTTTTTTTTTTTGTTTTGCAGTGAAGTGATCTTTCATCTGCCACTAACTGTCTTCTGAGCCGCTTTCAAGTGTCAAAAAGAGGAAGTCAACCACAATGAAATGACTGTAAAAACAACCGCCTGCTGTATCAGAACCGTACTCCGTCTAAACACACTCGGCAAGCTTCTTTTTTTTTTTATTATTAATTTGCACCTGCCTGAAACAGCTTTCAATACAGTTTATGGAAATGAGGCAAACATGTTTAGAAAGACTGGTGGTGATGCGTTTTACAGCTGTGCTGATGGGAATTACGCCGTTAATGGAAGTCAATTAACAAAGGATGTACGAGATTGTAATTTGAACATTTTAATCCCTCACAACGGTGACAAATAACAGATGGGATTTTGATTTAATTATTCCAAACCAACCACATTATACTGCTGTAAACACGAGCGCGTTCATAGATAATATCTTAATAGCTTCTTTTTCTTCCAGCATTGGAATAAAATGGAAATATTCTATAATTACATGCTGTTCAATTAAAGAGTTAAAGAGTTAAAGTGCTTTGTTATGTAAACACAGTCAGTCAGTGTGGCGGCCTCTGAACTGGAGGGAAAGGCATCAGGTTACACATCACAATAACTCAATAATGACGTGACACAACAGACGTTAATTGATGTTTTGGCACAAACGAAGTTTAGACATTTTCTGTGGAAGAGCAGATTGAAACACCAGTGAAAGCAGGACCGGATGCCTGGGGTGTGTGGGAGTAGGTAGTTTAAAAATATCAGATGGGGCATATTGTTATTATCAACACACACTATCATCTTACGTGTTAGTGTGTTCTTTGTTTTTAACTGTCTTCGCTGTCTGTCACCGCCTGCAGGAGAAACAATATTCAGTCTGTTATTTCAGCAGCTTTGTGGAAACACAGCGACACTGAACTTGAAGAGCTGGAAGCGAACTAAACCCTGCATGTGGTAAAAGTTTGACCTCAACTCCACATGAACTTTTCAAACTACAAACTCCAGATTTTCACCACATCACAGTAGCAGTCAGTTCTTCTTCTTCTTCTTTGGTTATGAAGCACATGAGCTACAGTTTCACCACTTGTCTCTTTCTTGCAGTGGCTACGTAGAAGCTGCTTGTTGAATCCTCCGCCCGCTGGATTTTCCACCTTAAGACCCGTCGGAGGAGGAACCAGTATCTTACCGGTCGTATACAGTTATTGTTGCTCCTTCATCAGACGTCTGAGGGAACAACAGTGAGGCGTAGTAACAAGGTGCTGTGGTTTTGGGTGTATGGAGGAATGTGTATCGGTCCTGTGTGCTGACATGTTGGATGTGAAACCTTCTAGATACAAAATCTTTATTTTATTTCACCTTTTATTTATTGTAATTTTTATTGGATTATTCCTTTCTTAAATGTGTTTATATAAGTGTTGCACTGGAGAAAGCATAATAAAGGTATTAGTATTTTAATAGTAATATATTCTGTCTGGAGTTGTGTGTGCAGCCTGGGGCTCTGCTCTGGTCTGGTCTGGTCTGGTCTGGTCTGGCACAACAAAAATCTGAATGGGTTCAGCCAATCCCTGCACCACCCTGATATCTGGGCTTTAGTAAAAGCCTGATGGAATTATCACTTATTGATCTTTGTCAGAAAAGTAAAAAAAAAACACAACAAATCTTTGATCAAACATCAAATATAAAACTTTTGGTTCAGCACATGCACCTGAGTCAGCGTCTGTCGGATTATGCTTTGTGATTTCTGACCAGCACGTTAATGTTGACTCGCCTCTTTTTATTCCCAGCCGAGATATTTTCTGCTATTAAAGCCTATTGTCTCTTATCAAGATCCTCTGATTATGCAACACATTCACTACAAGCCGGACTAATTCTCCATTCACATGCCTAAACAGGTCAGTTTCGGCAAACCCTCTTGTTTAAAATACCAGAGCCGGGTATGGCAGCGAGACAGAGCCACCTGTGAGGCTCGTATCACCCCCAGGTTGGCTCCTCTCCACCGGCTAACTTAAAAATTAAGGATTCATTTTAAAAATGGTGCCGATTATGTACAAAGTGCTTCCTGAACAAGCCCCAACTTATGTTAGAAAATACACCTCAGGAGCGTCAGGTCATCTGATCTGACCTCAGTGTTCGTGTGGTTCTGTAGCAACACGTTAGCAACCTTATTAAAATATTCCATTCATGTTCTATATTGTGAGTCTGTGTGTTTATTTTGACTTTAAGACTAATTTGTGACATTTGTTCATGAGTGATGTTTTAGGTGTGAAGCGTACGAGTCCTAAAACACAGAAATGGATTAGCATTTTTAGCACTTCCTGTTCCCTCGCCCCAAAGTCCATGGGTTTTTTGAATTTGTTTTTGGTTAGATGGCTGAAATAAAGTGAGGTGGACACAAGTGAAACTTTTCCACATAAAATATGAGAGTTAATACCCCAGTCATGATTTCTTTAAGCTTTAACGTCTCTTAAAAAACACGTTAGCGGTTGCTAACGTGGTTAAATGAGACCAGCCTTGTGTTTATACTCGCGCTCTTGCTAACTCTTACTAACTTTGTAAGAGGAAAGACTTTTGCAGAAGAGGTCAGAGCTAAATCAAACTACAAGTTGAAGTTTAGCCGCGGTGACGCTGAAGTCATGTGACCGTGGTGCTGCTGGTTTATAGGCTAACGTTAGCTTTTTACTTCTGCTGATTGTATTTAGGCTTCAAACATCATAAAGTGGAGTTTATTAGTGAAGATTATCCTGCTGAACAAAACCTGTAGTATCATAAACTGTTGTTTGTCACAGAGTTTATTTTCTGCAGTAATCTAAAAAGACAATGTAAAAATCCCATTAGCTTTTCGTGGAGGGAACCAGGGTGACGATAACATCGGGGCCGGCTACAAAAACATGTCATCCCTGCAGCGCTCTGTCTCTGTCGCACCAGAAACCGTCTACTTTAATGTGAAATCTGGTTTTCCCTCAGAAGTGAAACAACAATAGTTTAGTGATGACATGGTGATGACCTTTAACTACAGTAGCTTAGCTTTAACCCTCCTCGAGCTGTAGAGCAGGTTGATGGTCTGAACATGTGTGACTAAGCACAGGAGATATGAGGTAATTATTCATCATGACACATGTTGGTTGGTGTATTTTTGAACTTTGAACTTCGTGAGTCAGACTCACTTAATGCTAAGCTAGGCTAACTATGTCTTAACTCCGACTTCCTTTTAAATTTGAAACAAGATCATAATAGTAGAATCATGTTAAAGAGTATGTCACTGAACTCCTTCAACACCGTCAGACTCATGATGGACTGTTTAAAAACCTGTCACCTACATTACCCACAATGCATGTGTTATGCCAGTTGCCAGCGTTGACTCGTGACATCACTGGAGGACATTCAGATGTCACGCCACCACAAAAAACTTTTTAGCCTACAACTTTATTCACATCTCCAACATCCAAACAGACCTTGATGTGCAAAAGTGAAAGATTTCCCCTTTAAGTTAAACATCAACTTAATTATTGATTCATATCTGTTTAAATGATCCAAAGGTTTTTTTGCGATCAATAGCTTTATGTGAGTTTTCGAGGGGGTTGTTGTATTTTTTGCTGACTGACATTTTATTTTTATCGCTATTTTTGTGTTAATAAAGGTTTTTTTTTTTTCTTTCACATATTTTGGGCTTTTTTTGTAGCGTGTCAGACAAATCTACCCAGGTCCGACCTCAGCCACTTGTAGTTTGTTTCCTTAAGTCGTTACATAAAATGTTGTTGAATAATTATTGACGTTTCAGGAAGGAAGTCTGTCACACAAATAAAACAGTATTTGCATCAGACGTAACACGATTGTTTCTCCTTTATTTATTTGTTCATTTTCTTTAAGGCTCTGTTTCATTTCAGCATCACTCTGTTTCTCTTTTTCACAATGTTTTATCTCTTGTAGTGATGATTCAACTTAAATAGCATTAGCACTGAAACTAGATGCATAAGGGAGATTTGTGGTTGGAGAAACTGTGACATCCCAGGGGGATTATTAGCCAGTTACAGGCTGCTATAAAGCACGTCAGTCAACCCGCCACTTTGATTTTCTTCAGTTTAACTAAACGATATTAGCAAGATAAGCAGTATGCACTGGGAGAAATGTAAGTACAACACGACGTTGCTGTTTTATTTACATGATATACACAAACTTTAATATCTTTCATGCAGATTGTTGCACATATATGTTGCATTTATTGA
Organism: Seriola aureovittata; assembly: GCF_021018895.1. Classification (NCBI taxonomy): domain Eukaryota; kingdom Metazoa; phylum Chordata; class Actinopteri; order Carangiformes; family Carangidae; genus Seriola; species Seriola aureovittata. The sequence continues at coordinate 4,410,362 of NC_079367.1, read as the reverse complement.
TGAGCGGTCTATGATTTCAGTGATTAAACTTTGGCTTCAGTGATGGAGATAAGAGCTGAAGAAAGTTTTTTAAGTTTTGAGACTTGTTTCAGGTTTCACCTCATCTTTTACAGTTTGTGTACGTTACATCACCTTTCACTTTGAGCAGGTGGAAATAATATCATCGGCAGAATATACTGTTCAATGCAATGCCATGCAATCCATTTCAACAGCCCTGCAATATCTTCAGCCTTTGAGAAGCATAGATTTGATTTGATTTAATTTTTTGGCAGTGTCTGTGTGGAATAATTTACAGATAATTATCTGCTTGAAGACGAGATTTGTTGCTGAGACAAAGAAATTTGATTTAATCAAACTATGAATTTCCGCTGTTGTGTTTTTGGCCAGTTGTAATTGATTAGTTTATTATTTCTGATTAGAAGAAATGTGGTTTGTAAAGCTCTAACCACAACATCACCTACCATAAAGAACATCCAGTGAAATGTTTAATTCAAGCATTTGGGTGATTTTTTGAATATTAACACAAGGAAACAACTGTATATGAAACATTTCCTGTTGTGTTCTGTGTCAGGAGAAGCTGCTGTGTCAGACTCTTTTGGAAAGAGGAAGGTGGTCTTTTGGAAGTTGGCTGCGTGTTGCTATTGGCCCAGAAATCTTGATAAGCAAAATGGTGGCAGACCTCCACCGCAGTAAAAGACGGTGCAGCTGTGGAGCTTCCTCTTTTGTGTTATCCCCCCGTGCATGTGCCGTGCTGATTATTTGTCTGTTTGTGTGTGCTCATGTGTTTCAAACCGAGGGAGATGAGAGACAACAACAGCTTCTCTACAACTGAGCTTCAATTCAAAAGTCCATATTAGCATTTACCTTAACTGTGCATTTACACAGCACCGTCTTCTGTTTGAAGTCACGATAAGCACCACACCCCTGTTTGTAGCACACTCCTCACAATCCTTCAATCCTTTGCCAGGAACTTTTACAAATCCTTTGTTACTGTTGGCTGAGTGACAGCCTCACTTCCTGAACTCCTGCTGCGCTAGAGCTGCTCCTGAATGCTCCACAATGAGCATTTCCAAAATGCTACAGCAGTCCTCTGTTGCATGATGGGAAAACTTTGCTTCACATCCAGAATAAACTGAGGCTTTGAAGAAATATCCTGCAGATTTACAAATATCTGATTTAGCAGACAGAGTTTGAGTAACTGAGCTGCTGGCTGAAAACATGTTGGCTAACTAGCATTTGAATAGCTAGCTGTGTTTTTGAGAGATTTCAGATTATACAATGAATGATCTTATTGTCATGTATTTCCCCGTTGTATGAAAACTGTTCCTGAATATCAGAGTTTGGGGTAACAGTTGCTCTTTATTGAATTTTGAAGAAAGTTAACATCAAAACAAATCCATCCAGACATGACTAGTTATTGTCCTAAAACAGGAGGTCACCAACCGACCCAGGTGCCGTCCAGATCTGTAACCTATAAATTATTGAGAATTATTAAATATTGACACAGCATTTATATTTCAACTCGCACAGCTTTTCTAGCCTTTACGGTTCTGGTCACGTGATGCCCAGTGATCAATGATTGTGACTCGAGTCAGTGAGTGGGATACGAACACAGAGGAGAGACGAGACAGGTTGGAGAAATGAGTGGAGAAAGTGGGATGTGAAAGAAAATGTAATGTTAAAATCAAAAGATATTGTTTTTAAATATAGAAACAATAAAAGCTAAACTCTGTTTGTCCAAGTAAAGCTACTCAAACTTTTGACTGGTACTGTATCTGGGTAAACTGGTTTATGGTTGAATAAAATAAGAGTGTGACATCCATCTAATGTTTTAATATTATATTTTCTCTTATCATATATACAGTAGTGGGACTAACTAGCTCTGCAATACACGAAAAACAACTCTTTCATGATGCTAACCTTTCACCTTTTAGCCTCAGTCTTTTAGCATAATATTGTGTATGTAGCCAGCAAGTGCTTATTTAAGATCTGTTAACCCTCTGGCTTGAAAATGAGTGAACAGGAAACATTAAAACGTCAGCTGGAGTTAGTGTTTGTAGTGTTTTCAGCCCAGTCATGTAGCTAAAGTTAGCTTCATGAGCTAGCTTGCTGCAGTGACCAAACCTGCTAGCGACAGTTGACATTTCAGTCAGCAAAATAATAAAAAACTGTAAACTGCCGTGAAATATGCTCCAGATATTCAGGCCCTGTTTCTGTTAAGCTTCGTGGACTTGTCTGCACACAGCACCCGGTCACACCGTGTTGTTCAGAGCGTGTCTGACCTGTGAAGGCAGATCAGTCAGCCGCAGATAGGAATCTGGACAAGATACTGTCAGGACACCCTTAACCTTACAACAGGGGTTAGGTAGAGGACAGAGACAACAGCAGTCTGGACCACAGCTCTCCCTCCTCCATCACTGATGGGAACAACAGTCACAGGCTAAAGGTCAGAGGAGCAGGCCTGATAACTGGAAGGAAATTCTTAGCAGGAGAATTAAGAGGATTGCGGTGATCGCAAAACACTTCCAGATTGAACCGAAGCTGATGAGATGATTGTCTTCCACATGATTTACTGAAACAAACTGATAAATACCATCAGAAACAGATTTGATAAAACTATTCTGGGCAATGGTAAAGAGCAGAGTCTGATTACTTATTACTTTTCATACTGTATGGGTCTATTGTTTTGTCTTGTTTGTTAATTTTAAAATCCAAAGAGGACAGCCATAGTTGGGTATTTTTATATCATATATCTTATATCATATCATATTATATTAATTATTATTTTCATCCTTTAAAATCTTAGATAATTACAGTGTATTCAGTCCACTGGCGTCCATGATCACTAGACTAATTCATCTAAAACCATTTTTATACACCAAATGCAAATATACTGATGTTTAGGGAAATAAGATAACACGGCCGACTGCATTTTAGGTTTAATTTTGGCGCTCTCGTGCATATGCATTGTTTGCTTGTTGCACCAGACAGCTGCTTGTTAAGGTTAACACATGCCCGTGAACTGTGGCGATGGCGTGAGCTGAACTGTGCAACAGCAGAACGATGGTAGCAGTAGATCAAACTGGATTTCTGTGGAAGCTGCTTGTAAAATCTCGTGTCACAGTCGCTTCCAACTATGCAATATGAAAATAAACAAGATTTAAACCGTGAACATGTGTCACCAGTGTGTGGACATAAAACTAAAAACTGAGGGTTTCCAATTTCACTGTGTGAAAATATGAAGGGGTTGTTACCAGATGCGTGTGCACACTGCCGCAGTTAAAACACAGTGTGGCACCTTCTTGCCATAAAACTACCATGTTTCCTGTTCGTGCACGCCGTTTCATTAGTACCGGCTTAACTGTACACCAGTCCAGGCTTACTGCCGACTTAACTGTACGCTACTACCACTCCCACGATCCCTCCCCAACAGCCGGCAAATCACACTTTCTCTCAAATGGAGATTTTGCGATAATTACATAATTATAAATGATTTAAATCACACTGTGAGGTAATGGCGACAGGAAGTTGTCGAATCCAAGAGAGTTGATGTATTGAGGCAGGTTGATGTCATTTTCTGTCTGCGATCAAAATACAAAGGTGCATTTAGATCAGGCAGCATGAGACAATCCTCACTGTTGGGATTCGGACTGATGTTCATTTTTCATTAAAGAAAAGTTCTTGCAGATTTGCAGCTCAGCCTCAGAGGAACTACGATGTCAGAGGGGCTCATAGTTAACCTAACCTAACATATAGAGGCTATAGGGTAATGATAGGGTATCACTATAAATACTGAATTAAGATGCTTTGACTTCTTTAAATGTTGCTGTGATCCTGTGAGTCTGAGGATTGTTGCTAAGCATCTGTCAGGAAATAGGTGGAGGTGACACCTCTCCTCATCTCCCTGTAAAACTACACCTGTGAATGTGCAGAAAAGTAAAAGTGGAGAAAGGAGGCAGAGGGGTGAGTGATTGAGAGACACGGTGCAGATCACTTTTCCTGGTGCTTTTAATGAGTTATTCCACCCTCCTCCACTTCCGTCCTTCTCAGGTGACTTTTAATGACTTTTAGTCATTAATGCAGGGTCAGGACGCGCTGCATTTTATTTTACTTCCCCTAAAAAATGAAACTGAACAAATATTGTCCTGCAGCCTATTTTGGGTTCACGCAGTGTTTAGGTTCAGGGGGGGAAATGCCTTTACTCTGACTCTGTAGCCTCAGGCCTGACTGAGGTGAGGGATGCCACTGTCTGCAGTTGCACAGGTACGCTACTGTTGCTTTGAGTTTATTCAGAAGAGGCCCTCTGTGTCGGATCAGATTTCTCCTCCCTCATGCTTATACCTGCAGGAAATCACTGGTTGTAAACACTGGGATGTACTGGGAGAGTATTTAGCCTGAAGTCTCACAGGACACTAAGCCTCGGTTATCAGTGAAAAATTCAAATCCATAGAAGTGTATAAGAACAGAAAATCTTTACGATGCTGCCGTTACCTGGACAACACAATAAACTGTTAACCATCAGTGACCACAGCAGGTGCCACCAGCCAAATATCACTGAAATATTTTGAGTTAGACGTGAGTGACAATGAATACTGTAAGTTATATTTCATTTATTATATGTATAATTATATTATATACTGTATGTTTGGATTTTATTCCTATTTTTACTCATTTAAAAATTAACTTACAGTACAAAATTACACATACAGTATCTAAAACATTACAACACAAACAGAGCTGCTATTAGCCTTTATAATGTACAATATTACAGTATTATAATATAATATTATAATGTAAGATCATATTGTGGAGAGAGGACTATTGATTATTGATGTGAACATTTATGAGATTTATGAATTTCACAAGATAAAATTTGCTCATTTAACATTTATTTGGATGATTTGGTCGAAAAAAGGAGTTTTCATTTTTATTTTATTTTATTTTATTTTATTTTTATTTTACTTTTTGCAGAATGTCTGAAGCTGGTCATTACTTTTATGCTATGTATTTCTCTCTTCAGTTTTTTATTTCTAGTTCTACGTTTAACTTTGACAGACAATAGAAAGGAATATTTTTGCAATATATACAATAAATATATATATTTAGCAGAAATTGTATCTGTTCAAATTTAAACTTTTCAAGTTAACATCTACAGTTTAACGTGCAACAGTATGTCGCCATGTTTTCCGACCTTTACTGACTCTGCAATGTCAAGGTGTGACCCCTTGTCACAGGTTGAACTTTTCTCTAAAAAAACAAAGTTGAAAGCGGCGACGTGGTGGTTCATGGTCGTGAACTCTGTGAACCCATCGCGTCCGTCACAGGAGCTGCCTCAAGACAACTGAAGAGCGATGAAGTCATGTATCTCTGCCTCTCTCTCTCTCTCTCTCCTGTGTAGCGTCACCGTCAGCTCTGGTCAGGTCCAGACCGTACCAAGGCGTTCGCGTCAGAGACCCGGTCAAAGAGCTGCTGAGGAGGAAGCGGAGTCTGGAGCCGCACAGCACCAAGACAACGCCCCTCACTGCGGTGAGGACACGGAGACACATGACACTAACATGTGATTGCATAATGCTTTTTGATAATATTGAACACACTCTGTATTCTTCATCTTACATTTACATGCCGACACATAAACCACTGTTTCCCATCAGGTTTGAGAACATGTTGGCAGACTGCCTTTCCAAAGAAAATCACTTTCCAAAGATCCTTGCGAACAATGAGACACATTCTTCTCTGCACTTTGGGATTAGTCACTAAACAAATAAGCAGCACAGGACACAGTTACAGTGTGGAGCAACATTAGGATCATGTGCAGGATGGATTCATCAAACACTCTTTGAAAGAGCAGAAACTTAATTGATAACATGAACTTTTTAAATGCATTTGGCTGGAAAAACACCCACAAACATTTCCTTGTTGTGCCTCAGCCAGGAGCAGCTAACTTAACCCAAGTTCACTAACTCTTTTTGGTGCTGCGACGACATTTTTGCACATTTTTCTCTTCGATGCATCACTGAATAATGTCTAACTACCATGTTGCATTTCGAAAAACACTTCCTCAATTGTGTTCAGATGATTTATCTCCATTAGTCTGCAGGCTAACATTCATCTGAACTATCCTGAAGATGAACAGAGTCAATAAACGTCAAAAGAAATGCACGTGGGCTGAACCTCCTGACGCAGGTTGTCGACCGTAAAAGCTGAAGCACGACAGATCAAAACTGTGCAGAAATAAAGGGGGTCCCTGCGGAGGCCATCAGGATGTGAGCAGTCAGGACCCAGGGCCTATCCCAGAGCCAAGAGGGGGGATTTTGCCCTTATATAATCCAGGTGTTTTTCCATGACAGTTACAGCCATTCCGTGCATGGCTCCAGGGCTGGGCATGCAGCCCTATGCAAAATAACTCGCAGCCTTGCCAAAGAGCCCTCCCCCTTGCTATTTATTAAATCCTCCAGATCAGTAGAGGATAGACACAAATCATTCACACACAAACACACACATGCACATACACACCCTGTGATAAGACACAGAGAGAGAGAGAAACAATCTGAAACTTTATTTGATACGAAGTGTAGTTCGATGTTTTGTTCAGGTGGGTTAAAACATGTAATACATACTGCTCAACTTTCACTCTGAGAGCATTTTTGAGGAACATGAAAATAGTTTATCGACATTAATGACATTTAATATCATCCAAAACATTCTTTGATTTCAGTTCTTATAATTTCCTGCAGCAGGATTTATGTCTCTTTTGTACTTTTGGCTTCAAGGTTCCTTTTTATCTTTAAATATCCGGGTCTTGAAATGATTCCAGTGGTTGTGTTATTATAATGTTTTCACATGTTCCACCTTATAGTTTGACATTTGAGAAATGTGTCTTTTCTTTCTTGAGATGAGAAGATTAATACCACTCTCATGTGTGCATGTGCGCCAAACAAACAGGTGCTTTTGTGTGTGATTGTCAGTCTGAGGTTGATGGTTAGCAGCAGAAACTCCTGGAATTCACTGCACCAGCGAAGAAATACAATATCTGCATCAGTGAAACCGCAACTTGTTCTTGTCACACTGTTGTTCTTTAAACAAACAACAGTTAACAGATTAAACAAACAATGTAGTGTGTGAAGACTTAATTAGACAGCGTTAAAGGTGCCTGCAAGCTGTTTCTTTTTACCCTTGTTCGGAGCCAAGCTAGCAGTTTCACTCTGTTTTTAGTCTGCATGCTAAGCTAACCGGCTGCTGGCTGTAGCTTCATGTTTAGCGCACAGAAAGGAGAGTGCTAACAATCATGACGTGTTATTTGTGTCAGCAGCTCATTACGACCCATAGTTATGTTTTATTGTTAAGCGAGCGAAGTAACACCCTCAGAACGACATGTTTACCTCCATAGACTGTAAATAAAGATGGACGGAGCCTCCGTGACGTCACCCTCGGTTTCTGAAGAGCAGTTTTGAAGCTCAGAGTGAGCTGCCCTGCTGTCACCATCTTGGCAGTGCCTGACTCCGCCCCTAAATTCGTGCTAATCCAAAAAATGGGCAAAGAGGAGGGACGTGTGTGTGTGTGTGTGTGTGTGTGTGGTGTGTGTGTGTGTGTGTGTGTGTGGAGGCGAGACTTTGGTGCATGCCGCTTTGTGACCAGCATATACTCTTATTATTTATTTCTAGAGTTACACACTCTGAATGACTTTTGTCAAAAAGGACAGAGTGTATTGATAGTAGTAATTAGTAATTAGTCTGGATCATTAAATTACATTTAACTAATGGCAACAATTTCAGTCCAAAAGTGCTTTAAGTGTTAATTTTTGTTGATTTGATTTGGTTTTTCCCACCATCCTCAGCACTTGATTAAAAGTAATATTAGGAGCTGAGTCTTTGGTGTAATGACTGAACTCTGTGACCCTCCACCTGCTGTCAAAGCCGTAACATCAACCAGCTCCTGGGCGACTCTGCAGTCTTACAGGCACCTGACGGCACGAGCCCTGCTGCCTGCTGGCTGACTGCCTGCTGCCTGCTGCCTGCTGCCTGCTGCCTGCTGCCTGCTGGCTGACTGCCTGCTGCCTGCTGCCTGCTGCCTGCTGCCTGCTGCCTGCAGTCAGCCAGCAGGCAGCAGGCAGCAGGACGAGGTCTTGCACTGCTGCAGCCTGAACACTGACACCAGCTGTCAGTGCTGTCATCATCCCTCTGACTTCAGCCTCTTTGCTGTATCGCTGCCTCATTGTGCACACGCCCTGATAGGGACCGTACAGAGCAGATAGACTTTTTCATATGTGCATACACGTGTCTCTCAAGAGAGATTACAGGCGTGTGGTTCTGCACAGTGGAGATCTGGGGGTGCACATGCAACACAGAGAGGTAACACAGGAAGTAGAGAGGGACAACTGGACAGGGTCACTGAACTTTAAGTACGAACTGACAAAATATCAAATAATCATCGACGCATCAGGACAAAAACATAAAAAACCAATGATTTCCTGCCCAGATTCAGTCCAGTGAAGGATATAAAGCTGAGGAATGCAGTTCAATCAAGATAAAAACAAACTGTCAAAACAAGTGATAAAAAAAGAGATGAAACTGAAGTTTGAGTTGCAGCCTTTTGGCTAATGATGTGCACTGTCTCTCAGAAATAAACCAAATTATAAATTATAATATAATAAATTGAGAAGATTCAAGATTTAAAATGATGTTACTTCCTGGTCAGCGCAGTGTTTTTCTTAAAGTCATATCTCTGTTGATCTTTGTTTACATCTCCACAGCTGATTTACAGCATCAACTCAACATCAGTTTATTTAATTTAAGATAAACACAAAGCTTGTGCTACAGAAAATGGACCAGACTCAGTGAATAGCTCCCTAAGCTTAACATGTCCTATGATAACTATTAATTTAGCTGTACAGACTAATGAGCAGTGATAACTAACATGTCTTTGGGGTCATCAGGTGGGAACCTCCTTTCACCAGTGTTTCGTCTAGTTGGTCCCACAACACCTCCAGGTTAAGATTAAGTGCGATCTTGAAGTCCATTAGTAGCCGTTCTGGAACTTTCGATCATATCTCAGGGTCTTCTTTGGTGGATGGTTTTCCAGAGAAAACCTTTCCCAACAATTTCTGACGAGTCCGTCGACCAGAGGAAGATCATGTGATACAACTTCCTGCTCAACAACAGAGCTGCTGTTCTGCTCCGACAATCCTGCAGGAAGATTTTATCAAAGGCAGAGATATATATAGCTTTCAACACCATCATGTGGTCTTCCTCAGCAGTCAGAGTATATTTTGTGTAATGTATTTGTCAGTGACGTTGTACAATCAACATTAATCTCTTAACAGATTCAGCTGCTGTTCGCCTGCAGGTAGAAACTGACACTTCAAAGTGAATCCTATAATTATATATGAATGATCTTCCGCCCGGGCCCATGTAACATATACACTTTCCTCCACCCAACACACACTTACAGCTGCTAACAATGTCCACACACACACACACACACACACACACACACACACTCAGACTTTATTTATGGTCTTGATTCAGCTGCTGCTCACACCTGGATTTGGTCGGTACAAGTGTAAATACTGAATATTTATATATCAACTTGAGAACCGGGTCCAGTTCTGCAGCAGCAGCATGTCACTATGGATCTTCTGCAACTACTGACTTGTTCAACTTCAACATTTTTTAATTGATGTAATCTTCTTCTTTTTTTATAGAATGTGCATTCTCACAACAACCAGTCATCGTACACACAAGGTATTTCTTCACTGATAATTGACTCCTGTTGGAGAAGCATGTGTCTGTGCACGTTGAAAGACTCACTCTCAGCCTCTCTCTGACATTCAGCCATCTTTGGCTCTGATGTCGCCGGCGGCACCGCGGCTGAGCCGTCAGCCACGGGAGGAGAGTGCGCAGGATGGAGAGCTCCGCCCCCTGCCACGGGCCCCGGCCTGCAGCCGTGGGCTTCACCCGAGTACAACCAGCAGGACCCCTCGGCCCAGCCTCTGGCCTACCCAGCCACCACGCTGACTGCAGACTTGTACATGCAGACTCTGTGCCCCAGCTACACCATGCTGACCTACACACACGCACCGCTGCTCACTAACTTTGGGGTGAGTAAGAGACAATGTGCCAACAAACCAGGCAAGACCTTACATGCAAAAATACACTGGCAACTTTACAAGAGGAGTCCTTTTCTCTAGTGAATTAAAATGATCGAGAACCGAAAGAAAACAAAGAAAAAACACTGACAATGAAACAAACCACGACTCTGTCTCTGAGGAATTATGTTTCTATGCAACTGAACTGCAACAGAAGCTTGTAGATACTTCAACAATGAGATTATATGATCAGAGCTAAAGTCACGCTGAGACTGAGGTTTGCCTCTAGAGGAGTCCTGTCTGCGGTGAAGTCCAGACAACACAAACACTTTGGTTTGTGTTTGAAGCCACTGAAGTTTTTCTGTATTAAACCAGATCAGGATCTTTCTCTAAACTGGACCAGGTTCTGTGAGAGTCTCAACATAAAACAGTTTAATAAAGCTGGAGTCGCAACATCTGATGTTTTGGAGGAAAACAAATATGTAGCTGAGACGCTCAGTATCAACATATCTCGGCCAAATATGTAAATGAGCAACATATCCTCATTACGATAATAGAAAACATGCAAAATGTGTTTGCTGCTGCAGTTTAGTTGAACAGAAATGAAACAGCTACAGGCAAATACTCAAATTACACCTTGGCAGATGCTAACAACTGGCATAATACATGATTAAACTTTCTCTGGTGGGGTTGCATTGTGGGTAATGTAGGCACCAGGTTCTAAGGAGGAAGATGGAATCAGAAACATAATATTTCTGCTTCTACTGCTGATTTTCTGCCTTTTTTATTTTTAAATTTCCATGAGTCCCAACAGACAACAGGTCAGTGTTGAATCAGTGGAGATGATTTAATGGTAGAGAGCAGGGAGTGATCAGCGTTTGATTCCCCGCCGGTCCTTCTGCCTCAAAGAGTCTCCAACCTGCAATTAACTTCATGATAATGATGTTTAAAAGTCCTTTGACTGACAATGAAAATAGACAATAAAAAGACAGTAGATGATAAAATATGTAAATGAAAATAAACAGGTTTTCCATATTTCTGGAGCAGTTAAAAATATTGTGTGTCTGTAAAAGCCTGACAGTCGAGGATCCAGGAGTTCATGAAGGATTATAAAACCACAGAGAATCTGCAGTGAAGGTCCCAAACCATTAAGATATTTTCCTATAAAATACAATTTGTGTCTTTGCTAGTTTTACTTCCCTTGTGATGGACAGTAATATTTTATTCTGTGGTTCTCTCCAGACCATACCAGTGGCCCCAGCACCAGCCGCCCTCCCTCAGATGGAGCTCCCAGACTCGGGGCTGACGTACCTCCCCTGGGCCCAGCCCCTCACCACCATATCCACCATGCCCAACCCGGGGGTCCAGTTTGCTCCCGGCTCTGCGGCCCTGTCCGGCTCGCCGCTGGTGCACATGCCCTTGTCCATGTCTCTGACCACCATGATCCCTCAGCTGGAGGCCCAGGGCGCAGACCCTCAGCCCCAGATCCTCGACCTCCCGCAGCGCTCGGAGCACCAGCTGGACCCCGAAGCACAGGGCCGGTCACTGGACGAAGATCCGGAGATAGAGCCGGAATCGCCGAACCTGCTGGATAAACTTCTGGAGGATCACAAGGAAGACGGCGAAGAGGAGGACAAAGACTCGTACAGCGGCTCGCTCTTCATCCCCAACGTCTGAAAACACTCAGACTGTACAGCAGTTTTTTCCCCCTGGGTTTCCTTTCTAATATTAATAGTGACTGCCATCTGTTTCAGAGCCCTGTTATTGAGCACGCTGGATAATTTCACGTTATTATGACTTGGGTCTTGATGTTGTAGATGTGGACAAAGTAACTTCAGACGCCAGGCTGGGTTGTCAAATAGGCAAATCAGGTAAATGTCCCCGGGGCTCCTGAACCTGAAGCCCCCGGTTGTCTGTGTGTAATATGATTCATTGCAAATTTGTTTGGTAACATGCATCAATATCACACTATAAAAACTAATCCTTGAGGTCCTTGTCTTGTGTAGAGAACCTGTGTCACAATCTATCTTTATTTTTATGCCGCAGAGCTGCAGCCATATTGTTTTTGGGTCGTACGTCCGTCCGTCCGTCCGTCCCATTCTCGTGGACACGATATCTCAGTAACGCCTTGACGGAGCTTCTTCAAATTTGGCACAGACATTCACAGGGACTCAGGGATGAAGTGATTAGATTTTAGTGGTCAAAGGTCAAGGTCAAGGTCAAGGTCACGGTTACCTCACAAACTGTGCCTTGTGAACGCAATATCTGGAGAACACAAAGTGTTTTGGCGGAGACCTACAGACTCTAGTTTCAGGTGATATTATACATGATGCATATTCTTAAACAAATTTGTTTTTAATCAGAATGATCACAGACTAAATGACCTGTTGTAGGTTATTGTGGGGCAGTAATAGTAGTTTGCCTCTTGTCCTCTGGGAAAAATGGGTTGGGGGGAAACAAGTATGTTGGGCGGAGGTCCGTTGGGGGCCCACAGTTCAGCTTTGCCCTCTGGGCCCCTCGCAGGTTCGTCCGGCCCTGAGATCTGGGAACACGTACAGCAACATGGTGACAGACAATCAGACAGCTGAGAGTTAACCAGATTATTTAAACCGAGTTTAAGTGGAGTTCAGATTGAAAGCGAACACAGTTAAAATGTTGGTAATGAAGCTGCATTTCACAGGAAACAAGAGGAAGGTCAAAGTTGAACCAAACAGTCTTTTAACTATGTTGGACATTTACAAGAGAAAGTTTGGGTAATAATTTATAAATCACCTCCATTTTCTGGTTGACTAACTTGTTTTTTTTTTTAAAAACCTGGTACCAACATCTATAATAATTAAACTGTTGCTAAAACCCGTCTGATGATGTTCCCAGATCTCTGAGTCATTTCATGATACGAGAACTAAACTGTATTAAACCATGTTAACAGTTAAACTTTTACATTTTTCCTCCAATTTCAGCCAAAATGCCTTCGACTGTTATTGTTACTGCTATTTCTCATATACATCATTCTTTTATTGAGTATGTAATAAGATGTAATGCTTTGCTTCACCTAATTTATATTCTTGTAGCAGCTCCTTCATTTTCTTTCCTTTAAAAAGAGACGTGTCAGATGTTTTCTGGGACAGTTATCGTACAGCACCCTGAGGTGTTGCCTTGGTTATAAAAGCCCGTCATTAACGCTGTCAGAGGGGAAAGTTGACGGAGGAACAACGATGAAGTCGGGTCCTGACTGTCGGTATCCGTCAGTGCCATCCTCGATACTGTGCAGCATCATCACTCAATTTTTAAAGGGAAGAAGGAGGTTTTCATGATGAAAAATGGATTTAGAAAAGTGCTTTTTGAATCCTGCAAGAAAAAGAATGTCATGGGCACAAAGTGAAAACTGTGTACTACAATAAATAATCAGAAAATTCAAACTGAGCCTTCAGTGTGTTGTCAAACAACTGACTGTGAACTCAGACTGCATCAGGAAAGATCAAAAATACAGTGTCTCCAGTGTCATGAAGCGCAACATGTTACATTTCCATTAAAAATATACAGTAAATTCTATGTTATTACAGAGATACAGCAGCAGCTGCAGCAGCTGCAGAGCGGGATACAGCAGGAATGCTCAGGCAAAGTTTCATAAATCTGTTCAGATAACAAAGAGGAGTTTCCCAAGAGAAATAAATTACTAATTTAAGAATCAGTAAATTATCTTGCTGCCATTTGGAGCTGTCCAAACACCAACCTGTCGGAGCAGCTTTAAAGTGTAAACTGGAAATGTTCCTGCTTAAATTAAAGTTTTTTTATAGGTAGTTGTTCAAGCAAACACATGTGAGGAAGCAGCAGAGAGCTGAGGCTTTTACCCCGGCGCTCCTGCTTCCTCTTGGCAGTGAAAGCCTCCGAGTCCCGGGGGTTTTCCCGCAGGGGACATTGACATCATGAGAGGGGCTTCAACTCACCTGTAGAATTCCACACCTGGGTAAAGCTGAGATCGTATCACAGGTTGGGGGGTGGGGGGTGCCAGGCAACAACAGGTAACATCTGGGAGCAGAAACCGAGAAACAGAAAAAAATAAGGGGGAGAGAGAATAAATCAAAATGACAGACACGTGGGTGCTGCAGTCAGAAGTTGAGAAAATGCATAATTCTCTGGAGGGTTTGTGTGAATTCCAGGAGTTGATGAGACGAGACGACAGAAGGAGAGCTGATATGGAAACGTGTGGAAGTGAAGAAGAATTTGTTTTTCAGAAATAAATTTAACTCCTTCACAATCCTGAACTAAACATGGAGGATTTTTAAGTTCTTGGCTGCTGAAAGATGCAGGAAATGTAGAAACTCGTATCTCCAGTGTGATTTTAAGACCCATCATCATCATCATTATCAGTTCCTGCTGATAATGATGAACCTTTCGCTGACTCTTGGCAAATGGTCGATCTGATGGCTCATCAGCCTGGGCGTGTTGTTTTTCCAGTCTTTGTGTCAGTTTATTGCAAAACCGAGCCGAGCGTCTCGCCGCTGGTCGAAGACGAGGCAGCTGGTCCTGCGCTGACACAGCTGATGTCCCCAAGGTTCCTCAGCAGCAGCGACACAGATGGATGGAGTTGAAATATAGCGTTGCTTTCATACTGGCTGTTTGTGTTAGAGCCACGTGTGCTGAATCAAAGGTTCCCTTTAAAGCCTTACATTTTGTGCCAAGAGGAACTGTGGAAACAAGCCTGTGCAGCACCTTCAATAGCGTGCAGGGGTGGGACACGTGGAGCCAGCCAAGGTTGCATCAGGGGCCCCACAGATCTGCCCATGGGCGTAGGTTTGCAGACGGACAGTCCGGACATGTCCTTACCAATATTTTGGGAGAACAGAATTATCTCTAACAATATTTGAGTATTTCATTCTCACGATGTTGTGAAAGTCACATTAGATGATTGCAATGTGCCCTCCAAAAGGCTACGTCTCCAAGGCAACCGATTCAGGCATGCTAGTATTGCATTGACTGAAAGGAAATATCACAGTGGTACCAGACGTCACCAGAAAAACACTAATGCTATTATGTTTTCTGACGTTTTCTGCCTCATTACACTGTGACTCTTTATCCCTTTCTTCACCATCAGTGTCATGACCTATCTCTAAAGCCATAACTAAAAGTAAAGGAACACAGTTTTGGTTATCAATAACAAATTTATCAACAACAAAATGATATGTGTGCATGAGTGGGATGTGTGATGAGTGGGATGTGTGAAGTGTCAGCTGTTAAAATATGCTGGGGAGTCGAGAGAGAGATCGGCCCGAGACAGCGCGAAGAGGCGAAGTCTTATTGGGCAGAAGCACTTGGCCCAGGTGCTTCCAACTGGGTGATCTAGGTGTAGCTCCGCCCTCCAGACACCTGCTGCACAACTGGAAAATCACTGGGGTCCATCACTGTGACGTTTTATGCCTTAATATATTATGACTTATGACATTTATATGACATATATGTGCTTATTTAAAGAGTTATGTTTCCATATAACATACGTCTATAATATAAATAGACATACTAAAAGACATGTTTCTATTAGCTAGACAGACATTATATGTCAATATATGAGATTTTTCCAATGTTTAACATGCTTCACATTTCATTTTTACACATGTAGGTAATATTTTAAATACATACAGTTATTAAAACACCTGACAGATCTGAAAATATTGACCTGTGATTTAATTTCACAAAGTTCATGAAACATGCAGATGGCTGCTCTGAACACAACAAATATGAGATGAAGTGAGTCCTAATGTTTTTATCCACTGTTAACTTTAATATCTGGTATGTCCAACTCTTGCAGCAACTACAGCAGCACATCTCTCTGGCATAGTGTCAATATATTTCCTGAGAGCTTCAACGCTAATGTTCTCCCATGTGTTCTGCGACTCAAGCCAAATGCTTTCCTTTGAATGTACAATAGATCTGTCCAGTTTTCGATGGGGTTGAGGTGTGGACTGTGAGGAGGCCAGTCCATCATTCTCAATGTTCCAGCAGATTCTTTCTGTCGCAGGTAGCTCCAGCAATAGTTAGAGGAAAGTTTAGGGTCATCGTCCTCTTGGAAAATAAATCCAGGCCCAATAAGACGACTCCCAGATGATGCCATCAAGTCACCAGTTCCTGAGGCTGAAATGACGCCCTACACCATGATACTACCCCCTCTGTGTTTAACTGTTGGCAAGAGACTCATTTTTATATCTCTCCCTCTCCCTCCGTCGAACATACACTCTTCGCTTGTTGCCAAACTGTTCAAACTTGGACTCATCAGTCCACAACACTTTGTACAAATCTTCCTTCGTCCATTTCTTGTGTTCTTTTGCAAAATTCAGGCGTTTCACTCTATTTTCCTCTTTCAGTAATTGTTTCTTTGCTGCTATTCTGCCAACAAGTCTTTCTTCTCCCAGTTTCCGACACACAGCTCTTGAAGACACTGTTGCACCGTTAGTCATTGTGGTGTTGATTCATCACGCAGTTCTCGTGACGTCTTTCTTCGGTCCTTAAGACTGAGAATTTTGAGATGCTTCACTTGTCTGTCTGAAAGTTTATTTTTTCTACCTCTCCCCTTTCGGTTCTGGTGTGAATTGGCGGCATCATGGCGGTCTGAAGTGAACTTCACAGTGCTCGGACTGCATCTCAACTCCATGGCTATGCGGCCGTAACTCCAGCCAGCATCAAAAAGGGCCTTTATTCAAACCCTTCTTCACTTTAACCACGTTCAAAGAGCAACATGTGCTTCAAGAACGACTTCTAGAGGCTTTGCATTTATACCAACTGGTGGTTTGACCTCAGTGACGAAACCCTGATGTTACCAATCACTTAATGAGCAGGAGAGGCCTCGTACATTCACAAGAATCACACAGCTGTGTCCTCAGACTCTTCAATTCAACCACGATCACACCTGACAATGATTACAAGAGTAATTAGGCGTCTTCTGAGAAGGAACATGATTGTGTGACATTGATAGTGAAATACGCCTCGCTTGTTTTTTGTAAGGAAAATGACCTAAATCTCCTTATGATGGCTCTATTCTATGGTTTATAGAGCATGATGAAGACTTTGTAGATATTTTATTGGTTTTATGGGTATTTTAATGGCCAGTTCAACAAAAACAACTGAAACCTCTTAAATATGCCAAGTCGTCTAATAATTGTGGCCACCACTGTATATGATTTTATTTCATATGTACATATATTTCATAAATGGAAATTCAATACATGTACATATGTTAAGAATATGTACATAATATATATAAGAATGAACTTCCAGAATCAGTTTGATGTGTATGAACTTCACGAGTGTTTGAAAAGCCGTTGCTGTGTTCTTGGAGCCCCCCCGTCCCTGTGCATTATATTCCCATGCTTGAATATTATATTGCTATTATTTGGTTTACTGTGAGATAATTTGATTAAACACAAGTTAGTTTAGACAGAGAGCGTATACATGCAGCTGATGAAAATAAAGTCTAGTTGCATATAAAGGCCATTATCGCTGTAGTTGAAGTTTTGTTTAAGTTGCACCTTTATTTTCCACACATAGAACCGGGAGCTGTTGGAGGTCAGGGGCCCTGGGGTGGATGTTAATCTCACCATTGTAATTTTATTCATCTGGGTTAATAAAAAAGTACACAGTGAGACGAGAGAGCTGTATCAGGTTGACTCAGGATAAAAACTGTGACTCACTTTGTCAACACTTCCCCACCTCATTGGGAAAGAGTCTGTTTTCTCTCTTAAGTGGCTCAAGTGGTTTGTTAATATTTGAACTCCCGTGATGATGAATCATTTTTAAAGACGGGGCTCTTCACAAGACGTGAATGATTATTAAGATTTCAGCATTTAATATGATGTCGGCCATTTTGTGAACTGTGGCGGACCAATAGCAACAGTTCATTTAAATGTACCTTTGATGCAAACAGACGCGTTAGTGGAGAAAATCATGGGATGCTTGGAGGAAGGAGGAACAACAACATTTACCAAGTGTGTGTTTGTGAAAGAGGGTCAGGTTCGACATTTTGGGGAAATGCACTTATTGCCTCTGTGTCACTCTCATATATGTCTGTTAGATATTTGCAGCTTTACAGGAGGTTATGTAACCTCCAGTGAACTGTGGTTTTCATGCTTCTGTTGTGGTTCAGATTAAAGATACTGAGTTTAAGAGGTGCTGGTAGACAGAGACAGGCTGTTTCCTCCTGCTTCGAGTTTTTATGCTAAGCTAACTGCTAACTGCTGGCTGTAGCTTCATATTTAGCAGACACACAGTGAGAGAGTACCAGCCCTTTCAATTCCATTCAAGAAACTTTATTTGTCCCCAGGGAGCAATTTAAAGAATTAGAATAGACATTAAAAAACATTAAAGAATGATATTATTGTAAGTAAATAACTGCACACAAAGAAAGACAAGAAAAGTGTTGAACTCTTCCAGCGTTTAAAGGTCATGTGGCATAAAACTGCAGAGCTCATCAAGCTGCAGAAAGTGGAGTGATCCAACTCTACATAGTCAGACAAGTCATAAACTGACTGCAGGTCAGATCTGTGATGTAAAATCAAGTCCTCATTGTTAAGGGTGTCTCCAGGTTTTATCGCCATAAAGAGTCAGAGGTACCTTTAGTTTTTTGTGCAACAGTTTAACTGACTTTCAGTTCAAGACCAGATCAGGAGAAAAGCTGAAATACTGCAGTGAACATTTTAAGGAAACATTACGGAGAAAACTTACCCTCTTCCAGAGAGTTTTTCTCAGTTCTGCACATCTTGTTCAGACAGTGTACAACATCTGCTTTCTCTTCTTGCACATCAGCTTTATCTTGGTTTTGATCTGTGAAGAAAAAACAGCACAACATGAACAACAGGAGCGGTGCTGGTACCAGTGCCGTCATGCCGAAGCCCGTCCTTCCTGCTCCGCTCTCTCAGACTGTTAATGTGAAGCTTTTCCCCCCGTAAAACAGTCCAAGAACAACACAAGTTTTCTGACATTTTGTCATCTGCTCTCACACACAGGCATCTCCACTGTTATCTATTAAGATTGATGCAGGTAGAGTCTTAATGCAGGAATGTGGTGGTTAAATAAAGACAGGGTTGATAATTGTCTCCCTCTGGTTTTATTTACATTAAACCTTTATGAAACGTCTGACAGGTGAACTCTGCCTCTTTCTGTCTGTAGCAGGTAAACTGATCACCAGGAACGTAAATAAACCAGTAACATGAAAAACACTCAGAGGGTTATTCCTTGGAAAAGCTCTACCCTTCTTTTCACAGCTACTGATTTACATGAAAAGTCCTGTCAGTCTCTCTGCGGTTGTACAGTCGAACCACTCTCCCTGTCATCGGGCCTGGGTGTGTGTGTCGGTGTGCAGAAAACATGAATGAGTGCAAACAGCCCTTGATTTACTCAATAAAGAAAAGCACCTATATGATATGAACACACACATGTCAAGGGCTCACTTATCAGCTGTTGCGAAATAAAGTGCGATGTTATCTGCACTGGTTACCATCCGCCTCTGCTGCAGCCGGGACAGTGTTTCATTTAATGTGACAGGGATCAGACGTGTTTCCACGTCTATCAGAGGAGGGCGGAAAAGAATTTATCCTGTTGTTTAAATATTAACAAGGACAAAAGAAGCTCTGTGTCTAGACACGATAAATATGATCATAAAACTTCAAAGGAGTCTCATAAACAGCATCACAGGACAGCGAACGACTTCATGTTTGATTCTGGAGCATTAGTTCAACTTCCAGAGCGACTGTGTCCTGGAAGTTACCTGACGCATGTGCAAGTAAGTCTCAAGAGACTGTGGAGAGAGCAAGTCACAAGCTGGACTTTCTTTCCTTAAGTCAGTTAAAAGACAGAAAAAGTTTCATTTTACTTCCAACATTAATGAAAAAAAAGAAAACTGAAACTGATTTGTAGTAAACTCGGTGGAGGGAAGGGACAGAGACCAGGGACAACAACCCTCTGATACGACCCATAGCAGTGTCTCCTGAATAGCGACCCTGCGGCCGCAGTTGTACCGGAAATCGGTTGTCATGGTTACAATAATAAACAGCGAACTGTACCAAGAGCGGCGTACCGGACCTTCGTCGCCATGGTTACGATAATAAACAGTCACGGCTTGGTAAGGTTTAGGCAAAGGTCGTGATTCGGGTTGAAATAAGTTCGTAGTAAGTTTCTCAACATTAGACGATCTTTGTTGTCACGGTTACAACAATAATAGCGTGTTTTCTGTAAAGCGTGGACTTTGTCGCTCTTTATACTACGTCAACGCACTTTTCCTTTTTTGCGCCTGTCATAATTACTACGACCAGCAGATGTCACCTAGCAACAAAACGAAACTTTGGGTCATAATTAGCTGCTGCACAAAACGACCAATGGGCTCGTTTTTTACAGGAAGACTGTTTCTCTGCATCTCTTTGTGGAACCTGAATTTTACTCTGATCTTTTTACTTCCTTCAAAATTTAAGTGTTTTCGGACTTAAAGCCTGTGATCTCTGGTCTGTGGGAATCATACTAGAAATCACTCCATTATGTTTCAAAAACTAAATTTTACTCATCAATATGTAATTAATAAAAAGTCAAGTCCTTTCAAGTCATCAGTCTCTTTGAAATCTCTTATCAGTATATTATATATATATATATATATATATATATATATATTTATATATACTGATAGAGTGTGTCATGGTGGCTGAGCTGTCAGCTATAACAATCAAACATTTCAAATAACTGTCATATTTTATTTTTTACTTTTCAGTGGAATAATCAATTTTTAACTTCTTATTTTCAATTTATTGCCTCTTTTCTGTTTATACTTTTAAGAATAAGATGAAAATTGATGCAACAGAAACAGAGATATCCTGTTTTTTTATTCTACACATTCATCTTCCTGGTGCCTATATTACCCACAATGCAACAATCGTTTCAGCTTTTGTTTTGATTTAATCCACAGCAGTTTTAAGGTTTGTCGTCCATGTTGACTGAAAGGTTGTTACATTACAATAAGCTAACAGCGTCTTTGTTGGTCCCACAATGCTGCACAATACTAATACGCTCACACAGTCAGTTCCTGCAGATCAATAACCAAGTGAACAGTAGTCTGCCATTTTTATAGAGACGAAATGTTCCTGTTAAAGTGCACAGAGAAAAAAATAATAAAAATAATAACTATAAGAAAACATCTTTGTCAAAATGTCATTTAGCAGCAAATTAACGCTGAGTGAGGATCTGTGCTGAGGCCTGAAGTGGGAGTTTCCTCACACTGATCTGGTGCTGCCAAGATCTGCAGGGGGATTTCCACATGTTCAGCAGGAGCATGAGGGGAGCCCGCCAACAGGATCTGTACACACACACACACACACACACACACACACACACACACACACACACACACACACACACACACACACACACACACACACACACACACGCTCACCGATACCCCAGTGTTTTACTTTGACACATCGTATCCAGTTTCAGGTGTGAAAGTTGGATTTCCAGGAGGGAAAACACAAAACCCTGCTCAGGTTTCTGTTTGTGTGTTTTGCTCAGCAGACTTTACTGAGACCAGGGTCAAGTCCTCACAGAGTCTCTTCAGTGCTCTGGACCTGTTTGCCACAGATCCAGATCCCAGCATGCACCGGACGCCAACATCAGAGAGACTCTAACGTCACACAGACTTTAAATTATGGCTGGAAATGAAAATTGGAATTGGCAAAAGTAGCATTGTATATGTTGTGATGACGTTAGCATGCGACGTTTAGAAGATGTAGGATTCTGGTTACTTAACAACACAAATTAAAACCAGCAAAACATCAACCTCAGCTGTCGTCAGTGCTCTCTGTCAAACTGATGTTGGCGTTAAACGTTGTCCTGACACTGAATTTCATCACAACCAATTATCAACACCTGACAACGCTGGTGGGCGGCTGAGCGCCGGCGGGGACGAGCCCGTCTGGCACCAGGCGTCGAGGCCACGTTTGGAGGATTGCTGAAGAAACTAATCGCGCTTAGGTTTTCACAACTAGATTCAACTTGCCATTTTAATGATATAAGACACCAGCAGAGAAAATATTTGACATACTTGTCCTGCTGCTTCATCTGTGTCTGATGACAAGTCATGATACGGATCTGGATCCCACGAGTTTCAGAGAGAAACGTGCCAAGAAAAGAAGAAAAAAAAGACTATTCTGGAAGGAGGCTCCGAGTTTTTGGTGTTTAGTGGTTTTGTGTATATTTGTGGCCAAAGTTAAAGATCCTGTGACTCATAAACATCTGGAACATCTGGTACAAAAACTTAGAGGTACCTTTAAGTGAAAGTGTTGGAAATGTTTAGATATGATTATATATAGAAAGTATTCAGACCCCTTCACTTTCTGCACATTTATTTCAGTTGCAGATTTAATTTGATTTTTTCAGTTTTTACTTTTGTAAATTGAAGATGTCAGTTTTCATGTTCTCATTATAGATTATTGATTATAGATTGATGCACAAAAATTAAAATTTTATGCCTTTAAAGTGAAATCTACAACAGAATAAAGTGACGGGGTCTGAACCACTGGATGTAAATTTTATTATTGTTTCCTTTATTTTACAATTAGCATAAAAAATCTCTTTTACAAGAGAGACCTGGCCACAAACTCACCACGTATTAAAATTCAACATAAAATAAATAAATAAAATACCACATGTACGACACAATAGGCTTCATGTGTCGTTAACCACAGTCCTTATGATGCCCTGAAAGTTTTCTATGGATATAAGTTTATCAGATTTTTACAGAAGCATAATGTTTCCATTTAAGAAGAAAAAATCTGCTCTGTTTTTCTAAATTATTCAGATTATTATCTCAGAATTCAGACATAGTGATTTTGTTTGTTCAGAAAAATTAACGCATCAGGCTTCCGTAGTTTTTAGATCTTTCCGCAGATTATTCCACGTCCGAAGTGCGTGATAAAGAGATGCAGTTTTTCCCAGAAAGATAAAGATGATGTTTACTCATAGAAATTCAGTGTCCTCTGTGTTTACACAACAAATCAAAAGCAATTACAACAAATCTCACACTGAATCTGGGAGGGGAGGGCGGAAAGAAAACATGGGGGGAGAAAGTAAAAGAAAGTTCAGACGTCTCTCTCTTCAGAAAACAAACACACAAACAAACAAAGATGTAATTGTCCCCAGCAATTGTCGGACAGCCCCTTGGAATCAAAGATTGTATTGTATTGAGGTGATGATATCAGTCTCCTCAGTTGCCCAGAATGCAGTGCAGCTACAGTCAGGTTATAATGGCTGCACTGTATATACTGTTTGTATTATGGGATGTTACCTGCTGTACTTCTAACTTCAGGTGCTGTAACTTTCAGTTTTACCTGAGAAGAAAGTGTTTGGGATAATTATCTCAAAATGTTGGTTATCTTGTCAGGGGCTGGATCAAGGTGGGATTACCAGTCATGCAAAGCAGGCATCTATCCGGGGGTGGGGGGGGGGGGGGGGGGTGGGGGGGTGTCGTACCCTCAGGCGACTGGAAACTTGTCATGAAGCAGCAGGTACAGATGCTGGGTAATGGAGAAAACAAAGAGATTAAGGCTTAACAGTACAGACACATGTGGGATCACTATATGGCAGCGTCAGCTCTTTGTTGCCTTTTCATCTAATGTGTAAATGATTCATAAAGTGTTAACAAGCTAATTAATAAACTAGTTATAAACCATTCATTATGACTCCTGTATCAGGGGAGTCTTATTGTGAAGTGGCCCCCAGTGGCCCCTGGCGGCCCCCAGTGGCCCCCAGCTCTGAGAGATAACTGATATGCAGATTAGTGTTGTTGTGATAAATGGATTGAAAGTTCACAATAGGCCAGACAGACTGAGCCACTAATTCCTTGTTTTCTCATCAGAGTCTTATTAAACACCTGAAGGGATGAAACATGTCAACACACACACAATACACAACACACACACCCACACCCACACCCACACTCACACACACACACACACACACACACACACACACACACACACACACACACACACACACACACTCCCCTCCTGCGCTGCCTTGTGGAAGCACTTGGCAGTGTCAGCAGCAGGACGGACCCTGCAGGGACTCTCTTGTTGACAGAACAGGATCAGAGTGAGGAGCTGCAGCTACAGGCTGAGGTGGATCACATCTCCATCTGTTTGAACTCTCCTGGTGTCAGTTTGGAGCCTCACATTCCCCGCTCCGCTTCACTTTAACTCCTGAGAGCTCCAACCTCTCAGGCATCGAGCGGCTAGAAGATGCTGTTGTTAGCACATAAAGCTAAACTGCATCAGGCCCAGTCGCACCAAACACCTTAGATTTTCTACTGAAGAATGACACAGAACAAAGTCTCTTAAAAGGTTTCCTTAGGGAAAAAGAAAAGTTAAGAAATTAACAGCAATGAAAAAGATTTTACAGCAGTGCAATTCTACTGTTTCCATGGAGACTTGTGATACCTGATCTCTCATCCTCCCGTTGTTTTGACGGGAACTTCTCCACAGTGAATTTGAATTGGTCGTTTTAATTCAACAATTTAACTGACTCTAAGTGATTCCTGAAGTTTAACACTAAGATGAGGAGAAAACCTTAAATACTTAAGTGAACATTTTACAGAAACTTCAAGGAGAAGACTTGTTTTTATTTTAAGGAAACCGTAATGAAAAATCTTAAGTCAAGGTGTTTCATGCAGGCGGCCCCAGACTTTCACACTCAGACACACTGATAAACATCTGGAGCCTCTGAACGCTCCACACATCTGCATGAGAGGCGTCGCTCTCTGGGACAAGTTCAACATTTATAAAATCAGCAACAGAAACAGAAACAGAAACTCAGCATGCAAGTAAAAGAAACATGCAGATGCATGGCTGCTCTATCATAATGTTTGCCCCCCCCCCCCCGCAGGAGGAGGGGTGTGTGTGTGTGTGTGTGTGTGTGGGGGGGGGGGGGGGGGGTTGGGGGGGTGGATCTAGTTAATTTTCTTTTACACATGTGGAGAATTTCTTCTGTTCAGTCAGATCAATAAAACATTTAAAGAGTCGATCTGATAAAAAGCTGAAACACAATAAGTTGTTGTTTGGGATGATGCATGGTGTTTTGCTGCGTTTCTATGGTAACGATAAATCATACCTTTGAGTGACCTGATTTATATGTGACATCTATTGATATTGATTATTGATTCCATCATCATTTATAGTTGATTATGGCAGGTGACAGGAGGATCTCTGAGCCTGTGGCAGTGACATCAGCTATAATAAGTTTAGAGTTAAAGTGTGAATCGTCACAGAAGCAGAATTTTATTTTTATGTAAAGAAACGTTTAATATGTGAATTCTGTAAAAATGAAAAAGGTCCAACAGTTAAAGGAGAACATCAAGAATTCAAATGAGTTGTTCTTCTGCTTTCAATCGATACACAATCAATACTGATGGACCATTAATATCTCCTATAACTTATTAACTTAAATCTTACGTCTCCCTCCTCTGCTGTGTGTGTTTAGTTTTTACTTGTTTATTTAGTCAATTATTTAATAGGGAAAATGTAATTTAACATAGCTACAAAACAAAGTATGAAACTGAGAGAGTGATGGAAACAGTGGGGAGATGTGTTTGTGTGGTTTTGATGCTGATGTGGAAACGTGTCAATAAAAACAACAATAAATAAAAAGGAGGTTAAACAAATTCAGAAAGATGATTCGACTCTTTGCACAGTGAAAGAATGAGCATCTCTCTCTTTGTGTTACAGTTTATTCGCCCATGAAAAGGGTTAAACTGCGGTTTACCTCCCTAAAGTGCCGGAGCGTGATCCTCGTTTGCATGTGAAACCATGATCCGATTTATCATTTATAGCAAAGCTCATGTGGAGACTCGCTGCCGGCGCTGTGTGGTGTCGCATTGACATGTAAATATATGGTATTGACAGAAACTACTGAGTCTGGCTGCTGTGATCAGGACTTCACAGATCCTGGAGCCATGAATCTGTGTTTACCTGCTCAGGTGGAAAGCAGCAGGTGAAATCTGCTGTTTGATTAACAATAAATATAATGATGTTTAAATATCAATCAGAATTGATTTGTACATTTGAGAAGTTTTTTAACCAAACTTTGTACATTTTTTTTTGTAGTATTTTAAAAGTCACATTTTTATTTATTAATTCAACTGTTCATTTTATCTCTTTAAATTATGATCTAGATGTTTCAAACCTTTTTACAGGTATGAAACGCTAAATCCATTTCATTTTGATTTTCTTTTCTTCTTTTTCTTGTTTAAAAAAGTTTCAGAATTTGCTTCAAAACTCAATTTAACGACGCTGCTGATCCAAGTCTTTCTTTGTTCCTCAGGCCAAACCTTGTGCTCATACAGAGGGAATTAAAATCTCCTTTTTATCTGAGTATTATCAGTGTGTCTTCTGTTTCCTGTCCATGTCATTGACCAAACACTTAACGTCCTCGCTGGCTGAGAGCAAACAGGAAGCATGTGTAAATATATCTGTCCTATATGTTGGGATGATATGTTTCTGAGAGAGAGACAGCTTGAGAAGTTTCCACAGAAGCCTGAAGAATAAAGAGAGCATTCATTAAGAAACCTTCACAGTCTCATTATCGCAGCTCAAGTTTGAGCAAGTCGAACGTCTCGTGGCTCGAGCAGCTGAGAGAGGGAGACAGACATGTGACGGAGACGTGCTGCAGCTTTCCTCCGAGGACGTCACGCGTCTTCTGTGTTTTACGTAACAACGAGCTTCTTGTGTCTGTTAAAGCTTTTGGTTTTGACATTTTGTTGGAAATAAAAAGAAGATTTACCCAAAATGATTGATGCTTCACAAAAATCTGTTCCCCTTCACCTGTGGTCGACCCGGCGTCTCCGCAGGTGACCTGTAAGTCAGAGCAAGGCGTTGCATCACAGCTCAGTCAGACCCACGTGTTGATCAGTCTGTGAAAGGAAGGACAGCTGGCGTTAGACAACATGGAGGATCAGTGTGTAGAGTGTGAACCTGCGGGACCAGATCCGTATGAACTTGACTGAGACCATGACTGAACAGAAAACCGACACCGACACAGCGGCTGTGAGTTCGGTCGTCATGACGCCACGCTCTGCTTTTTGCTGGTGCTGCACGATATGCAAAACAAAAACAAAATCACATTGCGATTATTTTGACAGATATTGCGATTATGACTTCAGTTTAAATTGTTTTTGCATTTTCGTTTTCACAGAAAAAATATATTAAAAGGATGATGATGGGATGTTTGTCGGCTCTTGTTTCAAACAAACACGTTCCTTTACGTCTGGAGAATATGATTTGTAGGCGGAGGGCTCTGTAGCACCAGATTGCTAATGGTGCTAACGATGCACAACAATATTGTGACACATTTCACCTTTATCAAACAAACTCCTGTGATTTGGATATTGTGGATTCGATTAATTGCGCGGCTCGACTTTTTACTTAGTAAATAAACATGAGAAACACTGTTGGTGAGTTCAACGTGTTTTTATTTAGTTCTGCAACAAGTTATGTGTATGAAAATAAATCTTAATAGTAAAAAAAAACAAAACAGTAATCAATACAAAAATATCAGCTTTTCCATCCATTCAGCATTCATCATCTTCACTCCACCAAAGCACAAGCCAACAACAGCACACTGAAAAGCAAAGGGGATCGTATTTACAGCGAGGACACAGCGAGTCTCATCATAGCACATTGTAACACATCTCAGAGCTCATCTGCAAATCCCTCTTGAAATAGTTCTCCTCCACGGGACAGGCGTAGGGATAGTCTGTGGGGGTGTAGTACGGCGTGAACTCGGGGGCAGAGTAGCTCTCCTGCTGCCCCGGCCAACAGTGGGGCAGGCAGTAACAGTCCTGGAGGGTGCAGTGTTGGTAGTGGTAGTGCTCTGAGGGGAAGCCGTGGTAGCTGGACTCCATCCTGGTGGGCGAGTCGTAGCAGGAGGAGGAGGAGGAGGAGAAAGAGTCCTGCGGCGAGTAGCTGTTGTGATCCACGGGGCTGCAGAGCTTCAGCAACTCTGGGGAGGAGCAAGGAGCCTGGGAGAGAAGAAGAAGAAGAAGAAGAAGAGGAAGAAGAAGAAGACATGGAGGATTAATTTTTTTGGTGTCATGTGATGGACATCAAACTGACACTACAGGCTCAGCAGGGACGCCTGTGAGTGGTGTTTTTGTTTCAGCTTTCAATGTGAATTCTGCTTTTATTAAATAACAACGCTCCTCCACTGATGTGTGCACGACTAAACTGACTTTATTTAAACTCATGCAGCTTTTCTGTTGCCTGTTATTCTCCTTTAATCACAAACAAATCAAACTTTAGCCGGGCCGCTCTAAATGTACCTGTAGGCCACATAAATATACAATAATCACATTACATGTGGAGTTCAAGACCTGACAAGTCTCTGCTGAGGACAAACTGCTCTGCCAAACCTCCACTCCAAAACCACAAACTGTGACACTGCCTGACACATTATTCAGTATTCTAAGATCACGATTTAAGGCGTTTACAAAAGCTCTTAAACCACTCTCTTATTCTGCATAATCCTGTTTATCAAACTGACTATTACTTTATTAATATGAAGAGTGTAAAGAATTGTAGATTGACCAGCAGCCGGATGAACAACACGACTCTCTACACGAGGACTGAGGTGAAATCGTGTTTGTTTATAATTAAGAAAATGCAATTTTCTTAAAAACACCGTTTTTTTTAAATGGAGTTTGGTGAGTGTCAGAAACCTACCATCCCATTCCCATAGTAATCCGCATCTGAGGAGAGACCGTGGCACCAGGGCAGCGGGAAGGCAGGAGGGGGAGGCAGGGAGGTGTTGTAGCTGCCGCCGCCGCCGATGTTGTTGTTGTTGTTGTTGCTGTTGTTGTTGCTGTTACTGTAGCAGTTGCCGGGCAACATCACGTCCCCAAACTGCTGCTGGATGTCGTTAAACGTGTCCCCCTGCATCTGGGTGGTGTTGCACGCGCTATCAGCGGCAGGGACCGGGTACTGGGCGGTGCGCAGCTGGAGGGCTCGCGCACCACAGCTGCTGCTCGCGTCCGCTGGTGTGATGGTGGTGATGGTGGTGGTGGCGGCGGGAGGAGGGTCCACATAGCGAGGTGACGGGACGAAGTCTGAAAATGAGATGATAAATATTCAATAAGTAAATACACAGGTGAAATGACATCATAGGCTGCAGGTTAATTAGATCCCCCCCCGACCCCCCTCCCCCTGACATATATATGAACCTCTCCTATATTTAAAGCAGTGTTAAAATCTGAGGACACGCTCTGGATTTACGTTGAATTTCAAATTAAAAGTTTATATATGTTCTTTTTTTTTCTTCTTCTTTTCTTTTTTTCTTTTTTTGGCCAAATCAATCTGCACGAGCGCAGTGGACACGGTGCAGCCTCCGCGTGGGAACAGACCTCAGGATATTTAAATAGGCCTATAAGTTCAGAGAGTGATGTCATAACACCATCAGCCAACACATTTAACTGTTGCCTCGTTTATAAGTAGGGACCCTGCACTTTTGGATTGGAGCTGTCAATAGTTGACTAGGATTGCTTTTCCATGTTAGTAACGGGTCATGACTGAGGCTGCACGTGTGCTTTTCACTTTGCTTCGTTTATTTTAATCCAACTTCTTCATCTGCTTCAGTTTAGTGTGTTGGAGTTGTAGTTGTGTAGTTATGGTTCAGGCTGGATTTTTGAGTCTGGATCTCTGCAGGAACATTTAGACTTGAATTTACAAGCTGCAGGTGTCTGTGATTTCTGTCAGATTCAGGTCAGGCTGGATTCACTTGCTGCTGTAGCTTCACTGGATTTATTTAACACTGGACTTGGATGTTGTTGCTGGTTAAACTTACTTGGCAAAGTGGACGCGCAAAGATCCTGAAGCTCCAGACAAGCCTGGGATATCTGGAGGAGGAGGAGGAGGGATTAGATATTTTTATCAGAACATTTGACTTTGAAAGACACTTTCCTTCATTATTTTCTGTTTTTTTTTTTTTACTTCTTGCAAATGTGTGTGTTTAAGTGTGTGTGTGTGTGTGTGTGTGTGTGTGTGTGTGTGTACTTGTGTGAATGCGCGTGATTGTGGCTTCGTTAAAACACGTTATTTGCTACTGGGACAGTCAATCATTTACAGGGGCAGTTTACTGCTTTGCACAGTGAGTGTGTGTTTTTCTTTCTTCTGCTTTGTCTGACAGTGAAACAACAGTGACAGTCAGGGTGTCATGGGGGGGGGGGGGGGGGGCAGGTTTTTACCGTTTTGGGTTTTTTACTGTTGGCCTCGCGGGCTCTGTGCCTCTGCAGCAGCTCTTTGACAGTGGTCTTCACGCGGACGCCCTGGTACACTCTCGGCTTGTCTGTGTGAAAGAGAACATGTTTACTAAACACCGCCCACCTCAGCAGACAGTAACAGACAATGACTCCTCTCCTCTCCACCCCACCGCTCAGCCCCTCCTCCACGTGCTCCCACTCCACGCTGTCTTTTCTTCCCTCACACTCAAAACATAAAAATCAAATGTCATCCATCTTGTTTTTTTTTTTTTTTTTTTTCATTTTAATCGCAGTTTCTCCCTGAAATGATTCTGTCGTCACATTTCATCCTAATCAAGTGCGGAATGTGATTTTTATTTCCAGGTGGAAAACGTCAGTGACAAAAACACAACATGTTATAATAAACAATAAATGAGTGATTCTGTGTATTATAATTTGTGGTGCTTCAGTTTGGAAAAGGTTTGTCGGAGAAATCTGTGCGTAAAAGCGCATTTTTCACGCTCAAGCTCTGGGTGTTTTCCACCGCTTCTCCCGACCCCAGAGCCCCCCAGTCCCCCCGGCCAGGGCTCGGTCTGTTTCCTATTCCGCCGTCACTGCCCTCCTGTGTGTGCTCCGAGCTACCGAGACGCCCTCCGTCCGAGACCAGGAACAAAGGAAATCGACACAAAATGCGCCACCGTAAGTGAGTATTTTTGATCATAAACGCAGATGTGGTAGATTGAATGTTTGGCTGCTGGAACCGGGTCGATGTGGAGGGTGAAAGACGCGAGGGATCGTGTGTTAAAGCTGGATAAAGGGCGCTCGGGGCGACCGCGTAAAAGGCACAAACAAAGAGCAGGAACGAGTCCGCGAAGCGATCCGTGACTAAAGACTAAAACTTCTCTTAATAAACGCTTCGAAGCGGCTGATCTGAGGCACACAGATATATTATATGAGTCGATTTCAAAGTAAAGTTTGTGTCGGTGAAGAGACTCCGCAGCTCTCCGTGAAAACAGGCAGATGTTTACGCATCTGAGCGCCATGTTCCTGCCTCCGGTCGTTCAGGAAAAGTTGGATTCATCGAGCTTCAGTTTGATCCGATTGCTGTTTTCTGGAGGAAATTTTCACCGACGCATTGTTTATAATTCAAACCCACTCCTCTGCGCTCTCTGCCACTTTATTAAACCCCCCCCATGCCCCCTCTTTCGGTATGAAACAGTGAAATGTTGTGGCACTTTTACAGGGAATTCCGGCTTATTTTTCCTATAGGTGAAGCTTGATTAAGGGACGCGCAGAGAACGCCTCGTATAGGTGCGCGTAATTTAGACCCAAAGGCGTAATGTAAAGCACCAGGAGTGGCGATCCGCCTGAAAAATGCGATTTGATAAGAGACGAAGCCTCGACTACGAAACCTCATCTGATAAATATTCATACAGCTAAATGCTACTTCATGATTTGTCTTAAATGTGGCAAATAGTGGGCCAAAATCACACGGCAGACACATCCCACTCTAACGCGGTTACTCACAACGTCCTGTTACGCAAAGAGCAACCCGGTGTAGATACGGCAGAAATGTCAGATCCACAGTAATTATCTTTATAAAAATGTCTTTGACAATGATCGTGTACATGTCCTGACGTGTGTTAATACAAGTGATCACAAAAATGAAACATATCATGAATCTGTAAAAGTCGCTAAAGCTGAGCAGGAGAGTTTGAATGGAGAAAAGGCAACTGTTGATCCACCCAGCAACAGGGAGACAGGTGGCATTAAACTACACATTAACCACCTCAAGTTTAATGTCACTCTTTCTCATTTTATAAATCACATAAAACTCTAATGAAATCCACATTTAAAGGAAAAAAAGCTGCTGATATTACATGTGACTCTGCTGTGTTCTCAGTTTTGACACTAAACTTTCCATTTTTCTCTTTTCTCTTTTCTGTCTAACAGGAAAAAAGGCTGCAAAATGATTTCCAGATGAAAATCCGACTTGAAACTCACCAGACATGATGACAAAGATGAAGAGAGGATCTCTGGAGAAGACCTGAGGGACTCCACAACGTCCTTTTCTGCCTCAGCAAAATGGCCAAGAACGAAATTTGTGCAAAAGTCTAAAAAAATCTCAACACAAAAGTCTTACAGCAGGGTCAGAGCATACAATAATATTGTAATATAGCTGTGAACATATTAGTTTGAGATTTTCTCCCTCCATGCCTACTATTTAAAACCCCTAGAACTCAATGATTTGACAATGATTTGATTGCGCGTTACTTTCAATTTGAATATTCAGAGGCAACGGAGTTATATCGATTTTTCAATAAAAATCACTACGCATGGACATTATATAAGCTCCACTTTAATGTAATATATTAGTATTTTATACTTTGACCAAAAAGAAACCATACTTTTATTAATTTTATCCTCCATTTACAATATCAGGGCATCACACCCCCTCATTAAGCACTACAGCACTGGGTGCCTCATATACGCAACTTTAACGCCGCAATTCGGCTCCTATCTGCGGCCACACGTTCACTGAGGTCCCCCTTCATGCCAGCGATACTTTGAAACATATTTTTAAGCTTTTTTTCAGAGAAAAACATAAAATTGAGAGAGAAGTGGGCGTGGCAAAGGACAGCAGCCATCTTTGGCACTGCAGGCCTTTGCAGGCTCCGGTGCTGAGCACTCACCTGCTGAAGGCTGCAGGGGGACGACTCTGCTGCTCCCCGCTCCTCCGAACATCACGTTTCACACACTTTTAATTCTTAAAAAGCTCAATTTCATCCACAATAATGAAGATTTTCCCAGTGAAAATCCTCAGTTTAATAACATGTGTATTAACATTTAAAAACAGCACCAAGTCTCCTGCATCTAAACTGTTTCACAGCTGATTTAAACTGAAATATATTTGTTTTAATCACTTATAAAAGGCTGTTTTAGGAACTGTCTGTGCATCACACAGCAGCAACACGTTCACATCAGCCTGTAAATGCTGCCATTCACTGTTAGTACGTTTTAAAATGTGGGAAAAACATTAGAAGTGATTCGTTTATTCGAAATTGCAGCAAATCACAAACAATTTGATTCATTTTTAAATGTTTCATATTAATCCAGCTGTGAACATCTGGGGCAGTTAGGTCTCTGCAGCTGGTTAAACGTTTTTCATTAGATCTTAGTGTTATTATCTTTATTATGACTTTCCTAATTATATGATGTCTGTTATTAGTTACAGCAGCAGCAGAGTTACTGTCCACGCTCCGTGGAGAAGACGTGCCATGATCAGCAGCAGCTGCAGGTTTGTTTGGTCTCTGGTTAAATGTGACTCATTAGATCTTAGTGTTATTAATGTTGTTGTTAGTATGACTTTTCTTATTATAGCAACGCTATTATTAGTTACAGCAGCAGCAGCAGATTTTCTGTCCTCAGTCCGTGAAGAAAACATTAGCTGCAGGTTTCTTTGGTCTCTGGTTAAATGTTTATCATTAAATCTTAAGTTATTAATGTCGTTTTCATGACTTTTCTTAACCACTATAATGAATTAGAGCAGCAGTGGTAGAGCCACTGTTTCCACTCCATCATCTAGATCAACATCAGCTGCGGGTTTGTTTCATGTTGTAACTTTAAAAGTCCTGTTCTCATCTCAAACACTTCTCACTAAGTCCCTCTTGTCTCTGCAACACTTCTTCATCCCTGCTGCAGCCTCCTCCTCCTGCTGCAGCAGCGGTGCAGTGGCTCCACCTAGTGGTCAAACACCAGAACGACCTCTCCCTCCGCCTCAGTTTAACTGCTCTATATTAAAGCCTTCGTCCAAATCCCTTTTGTATTAAATTCTGGACAGTACTATGTTATATATACACACATTATATACACACACACACACGGTGTAAAGATGGTTGATTCAGTATTGGGCTGCACTTTGACTGCAGCTGATTTCAAGCTAAAGAAAATAGAAAACATGGCGCTCACTGACAATTACAATTGTACAAATGTTGAACATGTTGAAAGTGTTTTAAATAATAAAGTTGAACAGATGTGATCCATGTTTTTGTCAGTTGTTTGTTTGATAAAGTTTGATGAATAAGAAGGAATTTTGGGTTTACACTTTATTTTAACCCCCATTTTTTTCCATCTATATTAATACACTGTAAGACACTGTAGAGTAGCTGTAAACATATTCATAAATGTTTATTAATGTTAATGCCTATTAACTAAAGTAATCAGTTAATGAATGTTTGATAATATATAGTTTTAATAATATGTAATCATGTGTTCTGTAGTTTCAAATACATTTGTATAATTAATACATTAAGTGCCACACCCTTTAAATTCACTCATTATGTAAACATATCATTTAAATTTAATTACATGGTTTATTACACACAATAAAATCATTGTAAGCAATATTAATAAGTGCATCTTATTTTGATATTCATATATATTAACCCAACATAAAGCAAGTGTAAGTGATTCAGTAACATTTTTAATGGTAATAAACACAAATAAGGAAGTGATAGATTTATGTATTTATGTATAATGAACATTCATTAGAGAGTTTTAAGAGTTTTAAGTTGTATAACAGTGTGACCTGTTATTAAATGTTTACAGTGCTGTTTGAGTGATAAAGAGAGGGGGGTTAAAGTAAAGTGTCAGAGGATCCAGGCCCCTCCAACAGAATTTAATTCTATCCACAGCAGCTCTTTGTTTTATTTTAATTGTTCCACATGAATGACATCCACTCACAGACTCTGTACTAAAGTATATCTGACAAGCTCCTTTAAAAAAGAACCAATAATCTTCTTGGATGTGGATCCAGGTGTTAAATCAGTGACTTGTTTGGTGTGAAACTCGACATCTGAACTATTCATCCGTTATTTCAACCGTGTCTCTTGCCGTCTCTGCTCAGGCTGGGGTCCTGTGCGCTGGCCTGTTGTAGCTGCTGGTTTATTGGTTATATGGACAGTAAATATCAGCGTCGCACTAATCTGAGATCCTACCTGTATTTTCACCTAAACACAAACATGTTAACATATTTATACTGTACATTTTACTGAATTATTATTTCATCTTGTCAGATTACCCCACAGCCCACTGGTAACTGCAGAAGTGCTCACTGTGGTTCAAGAACCATGTAAGTTCATGGTCACATGGTTTTACAACAACCACAAATCCTCATATCTTACACCATGAACGAGACTGTCCTATTTTATTGACTGTTGTTGTTTATTTTCAGTTTGAGGGTTAGAGAGTTTAGAGTTATTTCTCACCCCTTTTTCATATAAATTATACAAAAAGACTTTTTTTGTTTAGTTTTTTTGTTTCTTAGAAATAAGCAGGGACTTCCATTGGATCAGGCTGTAATATCGACACACCGATACTCTGGAAACGCACTGAACACGTATCTACAAACACCTCTCATGTGCTCGTTGGGTTCCTGGTTTAAGTGTCTGCGAAACCTCCAGGTGAGCAAGTCATCCGTCAGTAGGCCCTCCTGATCTCGTAGGGCGACCAGGAGTTCACCCCGTCCTCTTTTACCCAGGAGCCTTGAGCCTCGCCGGTGGGCGGGAGGCTGCCGTGGCCGTCGGCCTCCTCCGTCACCATCTTGGACACCAGGTCGCTGGCGGAGCTGCTCATGTAGGGAGGACAGGGGAAGGAGGAGGAGGGGACGGGGTAGGAGCTGCTGGTGGTTAAAGGGTGGTAGTGGGTGTCCTCCAGGGGGTGCAGCGTGTAGGGCTGGCTGCTGGACACGGAGCCCATGGAGGAGCCTCGGCTGGTGGACCGGTACTGGGAGGGGCTACCCGGGGGCTCTGGGCTGGGCATGGAGGGCGGGACGCTGACGGGGGCCAGGCTGTCCGCACAGAGAGCGTCCACCTGGGATACTGGCTCTGGAACCGACTGTTCCCACGAGTCTCTCTGAGGCAGGAAAAGAGAGGAGAGGATGAATCATTCATTCATCAGTTTCCTCTCTGACATCAGACAACACCACCTCTATTGTACTGATGAACCTACAGAGAATTTCCATGTGAATGCTCAGCTCCCCTCAGCTTTACGGGCAGCTCGTTAATCTGCAGCTTTACTGTCACACTTTTCAAACCCTGGTTCACAGTGTGCTGATAGACCGTCAGCACTGCAAGCTCCGACTGTAACTTAAACACCTGGATCCATGTGTGTCAAACACCACCTCTACATAAGAGTCTAGTTCCTGTAAGGAGCCAAACGAACAGAAGCATCATCGTGTCCGTCCAGGTTTTTACAACCTGTCAGCTCAAACTCACAGAGGTCACATTTTACTTTCACTTTCCGCGTGCGCGCGCACACACACACACACACACACACACACACACACCTCAGCGAGTACAGCAGCTTTGATGCTTCTGTTATCAATGTACAACACAGTACATCTACTAATAAAACCTGACATTTAAAACTGACGTGGTGTATAATGAGCTGCTCTGTCACCATCTCATAAATATAAAAATTATATAAGAACACACTAAAGAACCAAGAAATGTGAAGCAGAAAATCACTAACAGCTGTTTTAGCAGTAAAAAGAGCTGAGCTGCAGCAGCAGATTTGCATTTGTGAAGTAAACTATCTGAACTCCACTGTTTTTCTGTTTTTCCCAGCATGCAGTAGGTTTTATAGGTCAGCATTACAGGTAGTTACACAATAGTCAGGTTCACATATGAACATTAAAACAGGTTTTCTTCCTGTTCATAGAAGAGATCCCTTTATCAGTGGGAGTCATGGGAGTCTTCTGTGCAAAATGTATTCAGGAGTTTATCTTTAGTCTGAGTTAGATGGATGAAGTGGATATCTTCCACTGTTACACTGTTTTCAGTCTAAACTTCCCCCTCTGTTTTTCCCTGGCCACTATTTCCTGGTTAAGCTGCAGAGCAGGGACATGGACACGAAGGACTTTGGAAGATGCTCACTGAATCAGGACTGGAGTAGGTATGGGAAGAGATTTCCTAATGTCCAGTATGGACAGGAGGAATGTTTCAGTGTTAATATGGGAACATGACTATTGTTTTAAGACAGAGGAGGAACCAGTGGACTTCTAACTCTGTGCTAATTTTACTTTAATCCAAAATACTCATGTAACCTGCAGTTCCTCTCATTTCCTGTAGGGCTCTCACTTTGCACACACACACTCCTCACTTGCTAAACCAATGACGTGGTAAATGAAAAAAACGTTGCTGAATCCCTGCCAGTCATGACCATGACCGTCGTTTCAGTCTTCATTTCTGTATGTCATACACAAACACAAATCCTGATCCCGAATCCTACCAGAAACAGATGTGAGGACTCTCCACTGAAGGGGGGCAGCAGGGATGAGAGGGCTGACGAGGGCAGGAAGGACCCTCCAGAGCTGGAGAAGGTGGCAGCGCTGCGGTAATCCCCAAAGGCCTCTGGGTAGTAGCTGTCAATGAGGGAAGAGTAGCTGGTCATTGAGGAGGGATCGCAGCCCAGAGGTTTA
The DNA here is from genome assembly GCF_021018895.1 of Seriola aureovittata. Classification (NCBI taxonomy): domain Eukaryota; kingdom Metazoa; phylum Chordata; class Actinopteri; order Carangiformes; family Carangidae; genus Seriola; species Seriola aureovittata. The sequence goes on along the minus strand of NC_079367.1, from coordinate 4,372,550 downwards.
CCGCCCAGGGTGGAGGAGTAGACGTCGGGGGAAAACTGCTTGGTGGACGGACAGAAGTCTGAGTCGGAGATGAAGGGACGCCTCATGCCGTAGTAGCTGGGCAGCATGTGAGACCCTGCAGAGAACAATATAAATCAGATCCTCATCTTCACCACAGCAGCGGTGAATGACAGTGATTATTGGCAGCCTGCTCTGTCTAACCACAGTGTTTACACCTCCCAGATTCTTGTGCAGACAGCAGAGTCAAAATGCTTACTGGGGTCCTCCAAGTATTAAGTATAGTAATAATGATAGTGCTGATGGGGACTGTGTTGACAGATTTATGTTGCAGGCAGCGAGGAGTGAATGATGGAGATCTTTGATGTCTGCAGTTCTCACCTGGCATCTGGACAAATGAAGGTGGAGTGGTCGATCCTCCCTGTGGCACAGAAATTAGACTTTTAGTGAGCCATGCAAACCGGATGGTATTTTAGTTATGTGTGAAAGTGTAGATCATCAGAGGAATGGAGTGAAAGTGCTTATTTCTTTCTTTCTTACATGTAAGAATAATAATAAATAATAATGGCATTTCCCCAATAACACCTTTTTACTTAAATTGAAAATAAACAAATAACAAACATAAAATTTCAGCAAAAAACCCTCACTAAAAATACTTTAAAAAAGGACAAATACATATTTTAAAGTGACAGACTTCTTCAGACTAACATTTCAGAATATATAATAACTGCTGACATGGACTTCTTGTTTGTTACACATTTAAGAGACTCAAAGAGAAACAACTTAAATGAGGGAATTGATTTAAGAAATTTCACCTTAAGAGTATGAATATTTCCTAGTAAAATTAGAAGGTTAACAATATTGCATAAATAACAATAACACTTTTATTTCATGTTAAATTTAATTTCATAGTGTCACCTTCCATATAATCCTGTAGCTCCTGCGTCTCTCAGGCTAGCAAGTTCAACAGCTGCTAGCAGGTTTAGCTAGTTAGCTCCCGTTAGCTACAGCAACGACAACGTTATTCTGAATCAACCAGCTAGAGCCAAGGTCGTTATTAGGCGGGACGGTGGTCCGGACCCGGACCCGGACCCGGACGCCGCCCTATCCGAAACCGGAGCTACAACCTAGAAATAACTGAGAATTATTTATTTCTGACGGAGTTTCTATTTTAACCGTTGTAGCTTTTCTAACCGTTACAGCGCTTCACTGGTCACGTGATGCTACTCAGCCAATCATAGCGATTTGAGTCAGTGGGAGAAATTAGTGTTGAAAGTTAAAGTTTTTATTTAATTTTTGTAAAATTAAGCTACTTATTTTAAGATGCACGTTTTTAAATGTATTACAGCCGTTATTTTCCTTAAAATTAAAAAAATATATATAATAATATTAATTATTATTATTAGTAGTAGTATTATTATTAATAATACATAATTACATGTGGTGGTGTGAAATAAAAATGTCTTACAAGAAATTATTTTGAAAGTATGAATGATGAAAAAACATTTAGTTGATTTTTAAAAATCATTTAAATTATTCTGCAAATCATTGTTCATTTATAGCTATATTTTACACAATATATCCACATAGATGTTTATTTAATAATTTGTTATTTATCTAAAAATGAAGACTTTGGGGCTCCTTCATTAAATGAAAATGAAATAGCACATATCCTTCCTATTTTCAAATAACGAAATGATATAAAATTTCATTCAGAATTAACTATGTCTAGATTTTTACACATTATACATTCAGAAATCTCTTGGACATTCACATAAACAGTCAGACTGTCCTTGTGGTGTCCTTCAGGTCACCTCCATTCACAAATAAATAACAGTTTTTTCCTGATTTGTTTAATTCAAATCATCACCAGTGGACTATTGCAATTATTGCCATAAACATAAAATGCAAGAAAGAAAATCTTTGAGTACTCTCCCTACTGAAATCACTGCTCCTATTTCGCTCACTTTTCTTGTGACCAATTTTGTAAAATTAAATTTAACATGACAAATAGGGATATACAGAGATGTGTGGACTACAGAGGACAATGTGGGCAATCCACACAACAAGCAACGCAAAAACAAGATTGGCAGCTGAAAGAGGCGAGAGTACAGGCCCAGGAATAAGCACAAGAGTAAATAATACAGAGTAAATAACAGTAGAACGTGCAGCTCTTACTTCCTACTCTCTGTGGCCATATATTACAGTCAAAGGACAATATATCTACCTCACACAGCAATATCACAATATAGTTTCTTTAGATTATAATGCAGTGGTCCCCAACATGTGGCTCGACACCCACACAAGGTCACGATTCATGTGAGGGGTCGAGTGATGATAAACAGGATAAAGAGCAGTGAAAGAAATATTTTTGCTGCACTAAATTGCGCTCGGTGAAAGGACATGTTGCTTCATTCAAAAGGTCACAACCCGAAACAGTTGAGAACTAAATCATAATACAATCATCCAAAGTTTAAAAAAAACAAAACAAAAAAAAAACAATGAGGAATAGATCAGACATAAAGTTAATCATTATCTCTGGTGGTTATTCCTGCTCGGAGAATGTGTTACGTGTCATTAGTCATTTAATCACTTGTTACTCTTATACTTCCCTGTAAGTGAGTCGGCACGTTTGATCAAGGCTGTTTTTTATTTTATGTCTAAATGTTTATTCATCACACTCGATGAACAACTGTTTTTTTTCCTAAGGGCCAGACTTGTAACGCTGGTACACCGATATCCGTTTAATAAATATTAGGAATTCTTTAAATTCTTAAAACATATATAAATCATAATATTATTAGCAATTTGAATCTCTCTCTAGGCTCTTGAAAATAAATGATCAAATTCACATTTAATGATTCACTAACGCTGGACTCTTACAATCCAGAAGAGATTGAGGAACTGTGCTATAATACATGTTTTTGTCTTATTTTATCGTTTTCTCAGCGTGTTCCAGCTCAAATATTTAAACCTACAACTTCCTAATTTATTCCCCCAAAATTAATTTTTCTTGTTGGAAAAATCTAGTTCTATGGATACTTTACACCTGCAGGGAATGATCCATCCTGTTTGCCAATTCATCTCTCTCGTATCATCTTGAATAGAGAATAGATTTGATGTTTCATTAAGATGCGTGCGTCTTTATTTTGACCAACGACACAAATAGTTTGAGTCTCAGTCTGTTTCTACTCTAAAAGCAGCGTCGGAGAGGAGCAGAGTGCAGGGACACACAGACGAGGTTTGACAGGCTCGTTTGCATATTGCTAGCATGAAAGAGTTGATATTAAGCCAGTGTTGGCTGGGAGGCAAACAAATTTTGAGGGCAGAATTTGAATGTGATTTGCCAGTGCCAAGACTTCCTCATGTGGCCCAGGTATGGCTCAGTGCATCTCTGAAGGCTGTGTATGGAAATCTGCTCACTCAAACTCAGGCAGTCGCACAGAGCGAGTGTGTGTGTTTGTGGTGGAGGAGAGGTGGGGTTGGGGGGTTGGGGGGTTGGGGGTGAGGATAATGATGGAGTTATTTCACAGAAATAAAAAAACTCTTCCTTCCTATGCAAAACACTCTTTTATTCCTCATATTCCCACTACCTGTTACATGATATTTTAAAGAGTCGCATCTGTTTCATCCTTTACTAAGTGAACATCCACATGCATATTTTATAATATTCCCACAGACCAGACTTCTCGCTCTACTGCTTCAGCTGCACTTCCTCTAAACTCATTCGTATTCAACATGATCTTAATTTTTCAGGATTTTGTTTGGTTTTTTTGTTTCAGTTCCATTAATTGTTATTTTATCGGAGCACGTGAATCATTACAGCTCTTGTTGCTCATCATTAACATTCACCCAGAGATGCGTCACAAACCGCAAAATAAAAAATTCCCCCGACTCGAGCTTTCTTCATCACACACCTTCGGTTCTCACGGTGCCGGATCATTTATGTAACAGCAGCATGTTTGGGCAGTCCACCTTAAACAGAAACGTTCCCAGTGAAGAGAAGCCGATGAAGTGAAATAATGCAGGATCTTTATATTGTCACTCTGACTTTCTCCGTGTCCCGACACGAAGAGACTCACTCTGTGGTCACAGTTTGCTCTTCTCTCTCAATGGCCCTTTATTCTCAGTGATAAAAGAGAAGCATCAGCGAACGTAAAGAGGTGGACGGCTTTAGTTATTGTGCGTCTTTGTCCATCATTAGGGCTTAAAGCACCATTTATAAACATACAAGTAAACAGTGCGTGCAAAAGGTGCTGAGACGCAGGACAGATACAGACGGGTCACGAACTACAGTTTAAACCTGAGTAAATGAGTGGAGAAACATAATGAGTGCAGATGCTTCCACACTTCCTCACTGCATGGTACAATTAAGCAGCTGATATCCCATCATTCTCTGCTGCATGTTTTAAAATGCTGAGCAGGAAGAGTTGAGTCTGATTTTATACAGAGATGTGAAGAGGAAAAGATCTGAGGGACCGTGAAAGAGGGTTGATCGGATGGCTGAGGCCGATCAACTGGCTGCTGTTTCCATGGGAACGGTGACTAAAGTGACATCTGCATTTAGATCTGTGGGGTAGAGACGTCCGTAAACATGGCCGGACATCGTGTGATGCTCGTGCATTAGCGAGATACGTAAAGAGAAACAGAAGAGCAGCTCCTCCTCAGGTGACGGAGATTATCAATGCAGCACGTGATCAGACTGTCGGACACAACAGTCCATCCACAGTTACACACAGAGGGATGTTACAGCACGGCTGCAGCGTATAAACCCTCATTACAAAAGGCGGCTGGTCTACAGCGATGTGGAGACAGGTGATGTGGTCAGATGAGAGGAAGAGAAAGGTGTTCATCCTCCAGTAGAGTCCAGACACTTGCACCTGAAGCAGCGACATCTTACCAAGACAGTTTTAATTAGTCACCTGTCTAGTCCTGCATTTACAAAGCAGCGCGGTGGAAGAACGGCCTTTCAAATACAGTATGAGTCGGTTAGACTTCATACAGATGTGGAACTACTTTATCATAAAAACTACTTAGACTGTAGCAGCACAGCCACTCTGTGTATTGAATTGATCAAGGTTGTTTTTTTATTGCTTATCAATTCAATTTGAATTTGTAAAAAGAAATAATGTGTTTGTGTTTCTTTTCAAAATTGTACAGTGTCACTTTAATGCTGCATTTTGTTCACTTTATTTTGAAAATATCTGATGTAGGGCAGTTGGGAATTAAAATAGCATTCAACAGTATAGATGCAAATTGGAATCAACTGTAAAATATTGATGGAGTTTGAAGTCTGTATTTTTTATCACTCCAACAGTTAGCGATGTCGTTGTTCCTATTTTCCAGAGTAAAGCAGAGACTAGCTGCTGCTGCTGCTGTTGTCTCACCTGTGGACTCACTGACCCCTGACAGAGACACACTCCTCTCCAGCCTCCTGCTGCTGCTCCTGCTCCTGCATGCATCACACACTGTTTGCATGCGTTTCAAGATGAGACGCAGCGACAATATTCTGCTGCTGCACCGTTCAGTGAAATGCACAACAGTTGCTCACAAAAAGAAGCAGATTTAAAAAAGGATAAAGTTTTGCATTTTTCCCAATTATTTTTCATCGTCAACAAATCCCATGAAAAGACTAAAATCCAATAATAACGCCCCACTGGCCTCTAGTGACACAGGTGAGATATAAAAGCTTTCATTTGCTAAAAGCTAATCCCATTTAGTCATGAATATGTGATGTTGTGCAGTCGAAATACAGAGGAATAAGCTCTGTCACACACTGGTTTCCCTCTTCTTGAGGGATTTGATGATACAAGTCTGTAGAATAAGATCAGCCTTGTCCTTAATGTCAGAGAATGAAGCTACAAGACAAATCTGGACCTAAACTTCATCCATTAGCACGACTGCTTATCCTCTGAGGGTCGCAGGAGGGCTGAACACCGGGGGAGGGCGCTCCCTGGACAGGTCGCCACTTTCTCATAGAGACAAACAACCGTTCACACTTACGGGAAAGTTAGAGTCGTCAATTAATCTAATCTGCACGTCTTTGGACTGTGGGAGGAAACCAGAGCACCCAGAGGAAACACGGGCTACATCCACACCAAAACGATTTGGGTTCAAAACTCATCTCCTTTGCTACGAGTTTCCAGAAGAAAAACAAGAACAGACTTTTGGAATCACTGCTGTACGCGTTTTAATTTGAAATCCTGAGGGTTGTGTTTTATTCTGGAAGGGCAAAAACAGAGACCTTAAGAAACGATGACGTAAACGCCAACAGTTGCCCTGATTGGGTCTCATCAGCCTCGGCTTCCAGTGGTGGGAGCAACATGAATGTTAAAATACAAGTGTGGACTTCTGACAATCTACTTCCTGTTTACACCGGCTCGCACGTGCCCAGTGTACGTTGAATTTATTTCCACGTCTTCACGGCTTGAACCAGTCAAAAAAAAAAAGATCAGTCACAACATTAAAACCAGTCACCAGTTTTAATGTAAAAGCTGATCGCTGTGAAAACAGGAGGAATTAACAAGTTACTGTGGTTTTCTTGTCGTCTTGTTTCTCACAGGATCTCGTGGTTGTGATCTCTTTGTCACACGTAAAGTCCTGAGCTGGAATCATCATGACCAGCGTTGCATGAGAGGAGGGGAGGTTTTGTTGCATCTGATGGTATTTTCTCTTTGTCTTCCTCCCGAGTCGTTAGCTTATCTACAGAGTGGACATGCCGATGCTGAACAGAAACCAAACAATGAACCTGTTCTGTAAAAAGCCTTTTGACTGGCAGCATGTGGAAAATGAAAAGCCAGTCTTGCTTGTGCACGCAGACGTCTAAAGTTTGATTTCTCTGACTGTGTGTATGTGTGTTAGAGTGTGTGTTGATGTGCGTTTCTCAGACAACAATAGGAGGTTTGTCTGCGGCCTGTACACAGCGGAGGACAATGTCAGCTGGCAGGTGTGTGTGGATTAAACTTTGCATAGGCAGCCTCCTACACATGCCCCCTTTCTCTGTCTCTCTGCGCTGCCTGTCCACCTCAACCCTCCCACCACGCCCCCGCCTCCAACCTCGGGGCAGTTTTTTGGGAGATCATGACCGTCGCCATTGCGAGCATTGTGTCAGTGCTCTTTTGTGAGGTCGACATGGGACTTGGCGCTTTGTGTTTCTCTCCACACACGCCGTGCTCAGCTATTTACAGATTGGCTTTGCGAGCACTCGAGGGGAGCGGAGACAGAGGCGGGGGGGTACAGGTGGTCAATGGATCAACCATGGATCGTTACTCCACAAAACAAGCCAGAGTGTAAACAAGGAGGGGAGATTTGTAAAAGCCGACCTCTTAATTGTGCTCCCAACAGAATGTCAACTGTGGTCGTGCTGTTTGGTTTGGGAGAAAAATGAAGTGGGAAGAGACGAGACGGGACAAAAGCAGAGCGGCTTAGACACTCACACTGTATCTGGTCCCGGTGGTCTGCCTGGACCTCTTCTCCGCCAGCAGGTCTTTGACCGTGTGCTTGACTCGGACGCCTTGGTAAACTCTCTTCGAATATTCTGGACACAACGGAGAAAAAAAAACAAACAAAAAAACACATTTGAAGAACATTCGACAGAGTTTGACTGTAACACAACTTCATACAAATTTTCATCCATCCCCACAAATGTGTGTTCATTTGAATGTTTCACAGTTTTATGCATATACGTGAATGACTCTTTGGGATTGGTGTGTAAATGTCATGGAAATTGCCTTTGGTTTGGTCGATGCAAATGGACAGCTAAAAAGACGCAATTTACTCCAAACACCCGCTCACACAGGCCGGAGGGTTAATTAAGCACTTAAATTAAGATGACCAATATCGCATGCATTAATAATGATAATAATAATAATGATGATAGTAATAATAATGATGATAGTAATAATAATAGCATAATTTATGTTGGTTGTCACAAATCTGAAAGGTGTGCTGGTGTGATTTGGGGACATTCCTGGGAAGCAGAGGCATAAACTCAATGAAAATGCAAACTTTATTATGCAAACGGATATTGCATGCAAAAAACTTTATGTAAAAGATCTCAGCTTTTTGAATGGATCTTTTAGATAAGCCCCCAACTTTGCTCGGCCAGTGAGATTCTTGAAAATATGAGATGTAAAAAAAAAAAAAACTAAACTCAAAAAGACTCAATATCATCCAGTACGCTATTATTCCATGTTCAAATATACATTATGCATGATATTAATTAGCTTACAAGTGCTTGATATTAAAAGCAATAGAGTAACTGTATTTAGAATATGTTTTATGACATATTACTTTGTCCTATATGTTTTTTGCAGCACAGACACTAAACTGACCTGGTTCTTATAGGAAATCAACATCAGCAAAGAAAACTCTTGATTTATCAGGCACAGAAATCTTCTAATTATTGACTAAATTTAAATTAAGTTGTCACACATTAAAAAAAAAAAAGTTTCTATTAATTTTTCTCATGCAATTATTAATATAATTTTTTAAAAAATCAGATGTTCAACAGGTTAAAAAATAATATTCTTGCAGTAAACTCTCTCAAACATTACAAAGACAGCTGTTAGTATATAAATAAATGTGTCTCACCTGCGTCCATGATGCTGTTGAGCAGTCTGATGCACACACACACTCATGCACACACACTCATACACACACAGGCCTCTCTGTTGTCCCTCTGCTGTATTTGCCTACAGTAGTTAAATCCCAGTGTGCAGCACCATACTGAGTGGAGTGGCGTGCCACGGTGGGAGCTTTAACCAGGCTGTCAGGAGGGCAGGGACACATGGAACATGCCACCTCACACTGCAGTCATGAGGAGGCAGCTTTTCAAAATGACCTTTATCTATTTGTTTAAATGCAAATGTTTGGTAGGGACGTTTTTTAGACTATTTGCATCTGCAGTCAAGATTAGGGGGTTAGGAAGCATCAGGAGCGTGGAAGAGAGACTGGGAAGCAGCGTGCCACTCCTCCACGAGCCCCCGCTCAGCACCCAAATTTTTAAAAAGGATGTATTGTTTCCACATTTTGATTTGTAGCTGCAGGGAGTTTTCTCTCTGCTGGTTTTCTGTTTTCTCTCTGGAGTAAATAAAACATGCAGCTCAGAAATAACCAGAGCATCTTCTCGTGACTGCGAGCCGAGGGTTTGCATCCCAGGTCCGACAGTTGAGAAACGACTCTGAAGCCTCCTGCCAAAAATGAATATTAAAAAAAAAAAAGAGAAATTTTTTGCATAAAAAAAAAATTATTGTGTAATTCTGTACTCGAACGGATGTGCTGAAATTTGTATAAAACACTGTGAGCAAACTAAAAACAAATGAATCATCTCGACCTTGGGTTGGAAGGAGACGGGAGAAAAGCTGGAGGCGCTCTCGGTTCAGCTAAACAGTTTGTGTCTGGCGCTGAAACAAAATGTTTCCTGGCTGAACCGCGGTGTTTAGTCTTCTCACCGAGACCCTGGAGTGGAAAACGTGAACGGCATCAACAAACATTTACATGAGTTTCCCCATTCTGTGTGATGCCGGCATGATAAAGACTGAACCCGGTCTCACTGGGCCGCGCTCCAGTTCATAGAGACACCGACACCAGTGAGATAAACGAAACATTAGAGTGGCACAGTTTATGCCTGCGTGGATTTGCATGCAGTTTGGTGTGACTCTTTTAAACAGAGCTTCCGACACACTGATCATCCAATATGTTTAATGTTGCTCTGACTCACAGGTGGTGGTCGCCTTATTCACCTGGCGCAGGTAAACTGACACAGTGAGCGTGAACAAGGTAAACAGTGACCTGCTGCACAACAGAACCACCAAGCTCAGGAGCACATTCAGCTTCCTGTAACTGTGACACACTGATATATACGCCCGGTTCCACGGCCCGAATCTGGCCCGTACACAGCACGATTGTCAGATGCTACCTCCACATCTGGACCAATTCTTTTCTTTCAGCTGTCCGTCAATACCTCAGGATAACAGCTGGAATCTGCCCAGATGTGGAAGTATATGGGCTGAGGACCCGGGAGTATGTTGGGCCAGAAGTTTTATTTTGCTAATGAGCAAGTTTTTAATGAAGCAAGGTTATTAACGTATCTGTACTGCGGGGTTTCCCCACACACAATCTCTATGTAGGAGGGCGCGCCCGGGTGTATTTGCCAATTTAAATTTGACATTTTACTTTTCTAACGTTTTTTAATCTGTCAGAACGACGCCATTATCAAAAACCCTCCAGTTGTATATTCATTAACCTGAACACACACGGCAACAGGTGCTTGATAAAGAGACTGAATGGTCTAATATAACGTCCCAGAATTATACAACCTACAGAAAGAAGTAGTTCAAACGCCCTTCCAGGAATCAGGAAAACAAGCAAATGTAAACCCTCCTTCGTTCTTGTGTGTGTAATTGAAGTGACTGAGTGAACATATATGATCAATACGTGCTCTGGCTTTTCTAAATGCATTCTGCTCATCCTCTTGCAAACCTGTCTGCTCCGAGGGGTTTATAAATCTGCACATTAAAAGTGAGGAGTGCAGTTTATATACGGGCTAGTAAGAATTAAAACCCCGTCACTGAGCGGGATCAAGATTTAAGGACAGATTTAATAACAGTCTGGTGCCACTGTCAGACTCAAACAATTCATATGACACATTGAAAAACCTCAGTGACTTCAAGACTAAAATTACATATAAAATATTATTGTAATTTACATCAGATTTCATTTCAGATTCTATCTTCCTCTTTTACACGAGATATTTCCTTCGAAAACATCCGATGAGTTGATGAACCCAAAAGAAAAAAGAAAAAACAAATCTGAAAAGTTCTTAACCCTCTTTTGTGAAACAGTCTTTTAATTTAATTTCAAAAAACCTTTGGAGATTGTGAGTTTGTAATTTATCAATAAGCAATTAAAGAAGTTTAATAAAACTGTGGAACTTTGCCTTTTCTCTTATTAAATCTTAAAGGTTTTCTCTGTTGTTCTTAAATGGTCTTAAATTATCTCATTAAGTCTTTTGTGTTTGAGCAAATGATTAATGCGACTCAAGAGTCTTTTATTCTGTCGACATTAGAGCCAGAATTCAGCACTTTGACTAAAAATGAAAGAGGAAAAGTTTATGAATAATAAAAGAAATCGTGTCGAGCATATATTTTTAAAGCCTTGACCTCTGATTATGCAAGATTAAATCTCTTATCTCAGTGTTTGTTTGTTTGTTTACGTTACGCATTTGATATCACTCCCTCGGCTGACTAGACGCTCCTCCTCTTGATACCTTTGGTCTTTTGTGTCGACAACATCAAGCACATCTTCAGAAACATCATGTTTCAGCCTCGTATCTGCACATGATTTCTTTCTCTCTCTCTTTTATTGTTGCAGCCATGTGTCAGTACATCATGTTGGAGGACGTGAAGGCAGTTGGACTGAGTTAAAGGGGGAACTCCAACAACATTACACATCAAAGTTTGTTTACAGGAGTACGAGGAATAAGTGGCACGGTGCCTTTTGTGTCTCTGTTGAGAAAAGCGCCTCAAGTCATATCGATTGAGTCACTGTCAAGTTTGCAAATGAAAACAATCAGGGCCTGTGGAGTTTCCCCAGAGCTCTGCAGCCACGTCTCTGCTGAAGACTTGTGGCTCCAGGCTACAGAAGCCACCACAAGCAGAACACACCCGGGTCCCTGCCAGAACCGTCACCCGCCCAGGCGCTAACGTAGACACCAGGCACCGACCAGGGAGGAAGATGTGCGGGAGTGTATAGGAGCTCAGTGTGCTACTGCAGCTACAGAACAGCTTTTCATTAAACTAAATAACTTCCCAATACTGCGACACAACACAGGCTGCATCTGCTCATTTATTTTACCTACTCCGAGGTCTCGGCTGGTGACTAAAGGTCCGGGCGCAAACCAATCGAAATCCGACAGGCTACATCTTTAGTGTCTTTTAAACCTTCTTTATCGGGAGGCTTTTATGAAAGTTTTATATGTTGTTGTTTTTATTTTCCCATGATACGGACAATCTATATCTTCATGTATATTCATGTTGTTTTAATTCCCCTTTTTCTTTCTGTAAAGCACTTTGTAACTGTTGAGAAATGTGCAGCATAAATAGAGTTTATTACTATAATTATTATATATTATATATTCTCCTTAAGACGTAGAGTTTTTAAACACTTGACAAGCCTCACTGTGGAGCTGCATAAGGCACAGTGCTGCTCTGAGCTAAATGCTAACATCAGCATGTTAACATGTTGACAATGACCATGTTAACCAGCTGATGCAGACAGGCTCTAATGTTTACTGTAAGGTCACTATCTTAGTTGAGTGTGTTAGCCACCTAACATTTGCTAATTATGCCAAACACTCATTAGCATGTCTTTGCTAATTAGCACAAACACATTAGGCTGATGGGATGTCATTAGGTTTGCAGACACAGTAGCAGACCTCTGTCTGCAGTTTGAAAGCATTATGTTTGTTGTGGTTGTTTTAGCTAAAAGCAGCTAAGTTAGCTGCTAACAGTGGCCTGCAGGGCTCTGAATGATGTTCATTGTTTCATCTGATTTGTCTCAACTACATTAACTGTTGTTCATTATATTACTATTAAACTGTTTTAATTGTTTTATTTGTTTTTCTTCTCTTTGAGTTATTGATTCTATTTTCTTCTGTCTTTGTCAAGCACTTTGTGATGTAGTTTTTGAAAAGTGCTGTATAAATAAAGATTATTATTATTACATTTCATTGACTCTATATACACACCTAGTTAGTGTTGATTTGTCAGTATTCGAACATTTCTTTATTTTAACATCTTGAATAAAGTGCTGAAACAATTAGTCAATAATCAGTTTGTTAGACATAAGATCAATCAACAATATTTAGGTTGACAACCATTCTCTCGTTAGTTTCTTGGGTTAATATTGTAACTCTAAGATCTTTGGGTTTTGAACTGTGGGTCAGATTTAAACATTCATTCCTAAAATTCACATCGGGAAGTTAAATAATCACAAATGAAAATGAGTTCTGGTTTCAGCCTCAGACATGTAGAAACACAGAGGGACAGATCAGTAGTTAATAGGCCCCTGGGCACAGACATGTGAAAGGGCCCCTCCTACTGGGTGGCGTTAGTCATTTTGAGTCTGTTTCAGCAGCTTTTTGCAGGTTAACTGTAACTGTCAAGTCCAGCTGCCGATTGAAAACTGAACCTTTTGTTTTGCCCATGTTGCAGATTAAGAGGCTGTTTAAACCTCTGACACGAGATCCACAGATTTCACACAACACAACAGAAAATATTATAATGAAATATGTGATGCAGGTTATACTGTCTGAAAGCAGAGATACTCTTCCGTCAACTTCTTTTACTGCTATAACATCAATGCAGCAGAGTCCCCTGACCCCCTGACCCCCTGAGGCCCCGGGGCCCATTCATTAATCCATCCATGGAAGTACAGAGATGACGTCCATGAATCCAGGTTACAGTTCATATTATGATCTAAATGACCACGTGAAGCCACGAGATCCGACTGAAAGCTCTGGAATACGATTAGTAAATGGATTATTTTCCAGATCCTCTGAAAATTTAATTTTAAACCATGTTATCTTACGATGTACTTTACATTATTCTAATGTCATGTCACTTAAAACATACTTTATATCTGGAGCTATTTGTTTGCTATTTTTTTATCAGCTATTATTTATATTTGTGTGAAGTTTGATCTCCACAGTTAAAACATCCCAAATGTGAATGATCATTATTATTATTATTATTAATACTTGCAACCTTTGACCCAGCACGTTCATCCAGTCAGACTTTACAGAGGGAAAGTGAAGGAGAATTTCACACAAAAAAACACTTTCCACCGTCCACCACAGTGACCAGTGTTTCCACATCAACATGGCACGTTTGAGTCCTGCCTGGTATTTACACTGAATTACAGCAGCCGACTTCCTTGTCAATAGCTGGATTGTGACACTGTGTACTTTTTTTTTTTTTTTTTTTTCAAAGGGATGATGTTATGTGTGCAGACTGCTGTGTGGAGTTTTTATCAGTTAATGACTCAGAGATAAGAGGGATGCACAGCTCTCCTCTGCAACGGACATCTGGGACAGAAGAGGAAGGAAGAGATCCCACTGAGCTGCACAGTCTCACTCTGCTGCTGAGAGGATGGGGCTGTCCAGATGTGCTCTGATGTCTCCATGTGACCCCATGCTCCCTCTGTGTGCGGCTAATACAACACAACAGTGATTACACCATCAAGGCTTTTCTATCTCAGCTTGTAAACACGGAAACAACGTCCGACTGTGTAGAATAAAATACACAGAGGGTTCAAATAGAATTAAAAAACTTAAAACTAAAACTAAAGAACTTAATATAACCACCAGCTTACCAGGTTTTACTTTATGAAATAAAACACATACATTAACATCAACAATGTGAGTTTTCATGATCTAAAAGTCCAAACTAAATAAGAAAAGCTGAATGCACGGCTCAAAACACACGTTCATATTTTCATTTTTGTGCATTAACACTAAAAACAGCAGAAGTCACATGTTAACATGCTTCAGCGTTGCTCACTGACGGGTTCATTTCATGTCTCTTCATTATATTATTCTGTGAGGGCGGACTTTGCAGAGAGTTGCTCAACACAAGCTCCTGAATGTTGGATTGCGTCACATATTCACGGTGACCGACAGTGAGACATTCCACTGCATCAGAAAGCTGAATGTTCAAAGTGTAACTACAGCGCCACACAGAGGCCGACTGTGACTGTGACCGCGTTTCAACATCCACTGCTGCAGGTAGAGTTCTGCTCCGAGCATCAATAACCCAGATTAAATGTGCATCTTTAACATCGTCACATTTTTACAGAGTTGCTGCTCATTGTGTGAACGTCACCATAATCTGGTTGCAAGTGGATGACGCATTATAAAGTGACGGTGTTGCTGTATCAGCAGCCACATTAGTCACGTGCACCTTCTGTTTTCTTTTCAAGACATGACGACATAAAGACCGAACTACATATTCAAAGTTTACTCTGTATCTTCACACCTGATGTACGAACTCTACTCTGGTTTCATTTACTCTTACTTTTGTTTTAATTCTATCTTCTGCTGTGTCTCTGTTTATACACATGTTGCTTTATCCCTTTGTGTCTCAACATTAATGATAATTCAACTTTACTCATCTTCTGCTCTTGTACACTTGTGTCCCTGTTAACGTCCTTATCTGGGATCTGTGCAAAGAACATGACACCACACATGCAAAACCTGGGTATTGATATCCCTGTGTAAATCTAACATTACACAGGTTTCTGGCAGTCTGCTATAACCATCTGAAACCCTTTGACTGCACACAGGTGATCTCTAGTCAACTAACCGAGGTTTCAGAAGTCATGTGACCAGATGGTGCACCGGTGATGATTAAGGTGTGTTTCCTTAAAGGGGATGAATACTTACAGTTTTAGGTCACCCTGTAGAAATCTGTTTCTGTTGATCACTGTGAAAAATAGAGACAAAAAAATCAAACCTTCAAAAAAGGGGATGTTACATTTTATAGGCACTAAAAATAACAGTAGAGTTTTATCAAATTTAATTTCTTTTTTTGCAATCTCCATAAACAGTCACTTTTGCCATTTTGATTTGTGATTCAATCTGTGATTTGTGCAGGTTTAAGTTTATGGATGTGTTTATATTTTGACAACTTGATGCTCAGGGTTGAGTTAACACAAAAACTTTTACAGGGTTTTTATTTGTTCAGTTCAGAACTTAAACTCAATTAATGAACCTTGTAAAGAAAGAAAGAGTAGCAGCGACTTGTGTGTCCATTAACAAGTGTTGTGTGGCTGCAGACTGACCTCCAGTGGATTCCTTCAGTCATGACAGCCGAGTCACTTTCCTCTTTATCCACCAGAGGGCAGTAAGAGACAGGTGAAGTCAGGGGCGTTTGACTGACACAGCACTTAGAGAGAGAAGAACAAATAAACTGAAAATACCTTTAAATGTAATAAGTAAACATGGTTGAGAAAGAGGAAATCAATAACTGGACTGTGAGAAGTCGAAAAGACTTTTAGACTTTTCTACCCTCGTGGATCTATAGAGTAAACACATATTCGATCAGAGAGCGAGCAGGAGGAGCAGGAATACAGTGTCTCTCATCCCTCTGTCATGTGGGCTTGTTCAAACAGCTTTTACTTATCATGCTACACTGCTGAGTCATGATTTATCACAGGCTTGGTCTGATCACACATCTCCTCTGCTGCTGTTAGTCTCCACTGTCAACAGAGAACAGACTGTGCTCAGGTCAGGCTGATATATCAGCCTGAGCTTTTTATTGGAAACTGGAAATCGGCCAGCCTCCGTCTACTCATACGACTCTGCTGCATCTCAACTACCAACGCTGCCTCTGAGACGACTGTCATTATAATATTCCTACTGACTTTACTGCTCATAACAAGATGAGAACAGCGTCTGATGATGGTCAAGATGATTTTAGAGACTTTAAGACGAGAAATCAGCAACAATCACAAACAGAGAAGATTTACGGTTCAATGTTTACATGTCGGTTTAATATTAAAAGGGAATATTTTGCACTTTTTACTCTAATAGTTTCATAGCTTTTGTTACTTTGCAGATATTTTTTTTTTTACATATTTTGTATTTCTGCTCCTTCATTTATATGAACAGCTCATTAAATATGATGCAATGCTTTAGATTAAACTACCAGCAGATTATAGAAATGGTTTGTCGTGTTAATATCAGGTCTTAAGGTCTGGGACCACGTTCCTTCCACGTTCATGTTAATGCCATGTTTAAAAACAGATCCACCTATCCAACCGTTATTGCTGAGCTAAACCAACAAACTGCAGCCTCATAATTAAAATACAGGCGTGAGAATACAGGGGAGTCGTCCATCTTTAATCACGTTATCAGAGAGAGATTCTCGGACCTCAAACCAGGGACAGTCGCAGTCTGAACCTCTAAGACTCATTAAAATGATGTGTAATGCGGATAATGAGGATTTTTTTACCTTGATACTTAAATATTAATCTAAACCTGTAATAACTTTAATTCTTTTTTTGTTTAGCAGCTAGTTGCTAACTGTGTCTGTCGTAGTGCGAGGAGGGAGGAGGGAGTTTATCACAGCTAGTTTACTGAAAACAGGCTGATGAGGGCGGCGACACTAAACACAAACAATGAGCTGAAAGAAGATAAAATAGTCGGTGTGTTTGTTTGTGTGTGTGTGTGTGTGTGTGTGTGTGTGTGTGTGTGTGTGTGTGTGGGGGGGGGGTACTCCTCTTTGGGTATGTTAGTACAATCAACACCTTTCACATACATGTCATCCATTGTTAATATAAAGATATTGCTTACAGCTGCTTTTACAAACATTTTTAAAACAAAACCTTCAGTTGTAACTGAGTATTTTTATATTGTAGGAATTCCAACGTTTACTCTCAGTGCTTCTTTTCCCACTGCAACATAAATATCAATATAAATATTGATTGGCCCGATGAGAAAGATATTCCCATCACCTTGAGAAATAATTTTGCACTAGACCGTCTACAGTTTTTACTCCCTTGTTAGAAAGCGACGCTCCTGAGGGTGTCCTTCCTTTTCCACTGTTACCCGTTACATAAGACTGAGCTGATGTTGAGGAACAACAGTCCTGCTGTCGTTTCCAAAAGTCTGATTTCTTTCTTACTGTTTGAAAAAAAAGAAGATAAAATATTGTGAGAATATCTATCTAAATTATATAACAACACAAGCAGGACCTTGTAAACTTTATGACTCATTTGGGATTCTCAGCCTCTTAAAAAAATGAAGAAAAAAAAAAATCCCATCCCATTATTTCCTCTGTCACCGTCATGAATAACAGGTTTTCTTATCGCAGGACATGGTCTTGGAGCGGTGAGTGGAATTTTCCAGAGGACAGAGTCTTCTGTCTCGGACAGAGGAGGAAGCCGTGTTGGAGAGGATTCTTTGTGGGTTCCTGTGCGTATCATGCACATATAGGGATTATTCTCATAAAACTAAATTCCAGCTTGTAAAGCTTTGGTATGTCTCTGAGCCCAAGCCACTCGCTTTTTCTTGGAAATTATAGTGCTTCGTCACACTCGAGAGAAATACTTTAAATTCTTCAAAGAGTCTGGAAGATGTGTTTTGCTGAGTGGGGTAATATAAATGTTTATTCAGGCCCTGCCTGCACAGATACTCGCATCACTCCGGCACAAGCAGGATAACTCACACGAATCTCACGTTATCATTTCTCTGAACATCGACATCATGTTGCGTCTTTACGTTAATGATTTAAACTCGTCGCTGTTCGAATGGTCAGTGTCACCAAATATGGGTTGGAGTGAGAATCAATACTGAGCCACGATAACCTGATGTCACACTTCTCCATCAGTAACACATTCTGTCACATTACAGTAAAATGGAAATGTACTCATTAAACCAAAACCAATTAATTCCAGCAGCAGAGGACAGCTGGTGTACTCTAACATTCAAGTGGTGATATATTACAGTAGGCTTCGCAGCTCTTGGACAAGCACATGGAAAGATATTAAGGTGAAGGGAATCTAATCCCTTTCTTCAGCACTTTATAAACAATTTCTCTTTTTAAATGTGCAGGAGTGAGAGTGAGCAGGACACGTTATTTAAGCCGGAGGAGGAGGAAGCAAGGAGAGATGGAAATATGAGGTAAACCAGACCGCTGGAGAGAACCTTATCAAGCCGGTGGGGAAATACTGACAGTGCCGATACCGCTGCACAGCAACATTAAATTTACAGGGACTATGATGGAGACATGAATGATAGGCTGCTGCCTGTCTTCAGTTTTATTCCCTTCATGGTGACAAGATGTGCAGGAGTAGACAGAGTAATGTGAAGTCCTCCCGGAAAAAGGATTTGAACTCTGAGGCAATCACAACAACCAGTCGGCTACCTGAGGCGGCGAACAGATGTGGCTCCAGGTGCAGGTGCAACAGAGATGCAGCACGACACAGACAAACTGCAAACCGCAAACCGCGCGTCATTCAACCTAATATGACCCCCACCTTTGCTGTAGTGTTTTCAATAGGGATTTAGTTACTCTACAGTTAATACCCTCCACTGTGGTTTCCTCAGACAGGGTTTAAGCCTTGCCCCCGTAAGCTTCGGGAAGTGGCTGCGTGCTGCCTCTTTACTGGAGGTAGGAAAGCTAACCAGACCTGCGTTTGCCAAACCAAGCCCTTCGTCTTCCTCCTTGAAGCCTTTGAAGTCAAACCGCATCGGGATCATTACAGCTGCAGCTGAACGAGCTGTTTTTCCCCAATTGGCCTCAAGGGGCAACAATAAAAAAATAAAAAAAAAACCCCAGTTCTCATCCTCAAGAATAAACATGGTCAGGATTGATGCTTCATCGGTTGTAAGTATTGGTTTTTACAAGCAACAAGGCAGAAAGAATGAGGACTAACTGGTCGGTTTGGCTAATGCACGTTTGGTTAACCTTCCCTCCAATAAAAAGCAGTTCACAGCTGCTTCCCTACAGTATTGTACGGGAAGCATCCAGAACTGTCTCCCAGCTGAGAGTGGACACACAGGGCTGGGTTAAACCTAGTTTTAGATTAATGTGGCTTTTTTTTTAAAATAGATGTACTTATATTAACTTTATTAGAAATGGTTTGGAGCAAGTCAACATGGTCTTCAAATGACCACTAGAGTCTGGCTCCAACAGTGAGTCAGTCCCCATGTTGAAATGTCCAACTTCACAGCAGAAATAAACATGTTTACAGCCTGGTACAAAAACAGTTTCGGTCTCTAAAGCTAATTTCCTCCTTCATGACACCTGTACAGGGGGTTACAATTATTTATTAAGGCTTAAAGTTATGTATAATTCAGGGTGTGGCTGCTTCGCAAATTTTTGGATTAGCTGGGAGCTGGGGGCGGAGTTAGGCACTGCCAAGATGGCGACGGCGGATCAGCTCACTCTGAGCTTCAAAACTGCTCTTTGGAAACCTGTGCGTGATGTCACAGAGGCTTGTCCATATTTATTCAGAGTCTATGGTTTGGAGTAGTCGTAGATTTAACCCTAACCCTTGAATTAAATGAATGACTTCTTAAAGGACGATCAGAGTTTGAGTGCACCGATCCCTTAAAAGTGTTTGTAGACCACCAACAAATCCACCAAGATAACTGACGGGAACAACCAAGTCAACAGAATGGGGCTTCTGCAGTAAACTGTTTCTGAGAGTTTTCACATGTATGAAGAAAACTCAGTGGAGGTGATTCCTGGAGTTTATATCTATGATGTAACCTGCAGCTTCTTCTCTTCAACTTCTGTTGCTTTAAAATTTTGGTCCCTGAGAACTGGTTCTGTTTGTGAATCCATTTGTTTTTACTTTTCAAAATATTGGCTTTTTGTGCTCAGTTCTATCTTTTCTGAGCATCCCTCAGGCAAGTGGAGAGCTGTGTGCACATACTCTTAATAACAAGAACTAGCATAGCTGGTATTCATCTTTTCTAATTTAGTCCAGGTCTCCACAGTCAAGACGTGACTGATGCAAGTTCAGAGCTCCACTAAGAAATATTTCTACCATTCCTACAGTGAGTCACAAGACTTGGTGATGTGAAAGGAGTGGCAGCCGACAATAAGCTGTAACGGTCCGATACACAGCTTTTAGCCTCTTTTAGCTAATTGTTTCGGTACTACAGTAAATGGTAAATGCACTTACATAGTGCTTTGCTGGTAGTATCTACCACCCAAAGTGCTTTACAATACGTACCATTCACTCACACATTCACACACTGATGGAACAGCCGGGGATCGAACCATCAACCTTCTGATTACTTTTAATCCTCTCTGTATAAAGCTGCAGGCAGCTACTTCCTTCAACACGCTCAGGCTACGTCCACACTACTACGTTTTCTCTATTCCTACATTTCCTTGCCGTCCACACGACTCGAGACCTTTGGAAACGCTGCTGGACACGTTTTAGTTGGAAAACTCTGGGGTTGTGTTGTCGTCTGGACTGGTCTTATCAGCCTCGACTACCAGTGGTGAAAGTGACATGAATAACAAATGACAAGCTTTTATGACCTTGTTGTTTTTGCTAGCAGCTGTTGTTCAGTCAAAATCTGCATTTTAACGCTACAACTGCATTTAATACGTTCTTTGTTCATAATATTTTGTGCGCCTAATGAACTGCAGAGTCAACCATCTACTTCCTGTTTACACCTGGTCACACATACATATAGTTGTGTGGACGTAGCCTCAGACAAACTGATACTGATCTCCCCAGCACCAAAGAGCAGACAAAGTTAGCAGCTAGCTGATGAACAGCTGATATTTTCCCTCAGGAGTTGCTGCAGACTAAAGCTAACAATAGGATAATGGACTTATATTTGCGAGGTATAGACTGTGATTGAATGATAATGTAGCTTTGTTTCTCCTTCAGATCCTTCCTGCTTCCTAATTAACACCCGATGAAGAAGAACGACCCCTGGTATTTATGTTATCTCGTCCACTGACAATATATTTTCTCCCGCAACACTTTGCTCATCTCATGAAACTCCTGCAGCCAGACGAGATCATCCCAGTCTCATACACCCACTTTGGCCTAATTAGGGGATTAAAGGCAGACGCAAATGTTTATATTCACCCCGTGACTCCTCTAGTCTGGATCGCAGTGTACAGTACCAGCCAGGCCGCGCTCACAGACAGAAGCTGCCCCTCAGTTCACAGACAGGCCAACGTGCTGTCGGGCCCAGAGGTTGGCATGCGGTGCGGCCAGACATCAGCAGACGCTGCAGGTTCGTCAGAAAGACATAAGCAGAATTAATGTAAGAACTGTAGGAATGTGGAGGAGCAGTGTGTGTTTTGTGTTGGTTTGTGTGTGTGGGAGGGAGACACGGAGAGGTAGAAAGTGCAGTAAGCAGAACACACACACACACACCATAAATATCGCCTTTTCACTTCACGTGTGAAAACGTCTCTCTCCCGGTTTCTGAGGCAAAGCAGTTTTCACAGCTTCAGTCTCTTTGAATGGAGTCACACACACACACCAACACACACACACACACACACACACACACACACACACCAACACACACACGACAGTAGCATGAATAGTGGCCTGATCCGTTGACCAGGACTTGTTTCCAACAACACTGACGAAGTCTCACTAATGAGCTGATCACAAGGTCCCAGTGAACCTTGGTCCAGTCTATGTGATGCTCTCTGTCAATAACACCACCCGGGGGGGGGGGGGGGGGGCGCAACAAAGGCAGACATTGTTTTGGTTTTATTTTAAAGCTCTGATAAAACCTAAAGTACTTCACCGTCCCATCACCAAACGGCTAACAGGTAACAGGTTACCGACTAGCTGGAGCGTTTAGCTACAATGAGAGTGAATAATAATGTTGCTGTGTATCTGCTGGACGTGTAAATAAACACATTAACAACAGCAACTTTAAAAAAGTTGATAATATGTTGGTGTTTCCTTAACTTTATAGAAACAGAAAACCTTATCTTTGAGATGAATGAAACACTTAAATGCACAGGATGTTAACTTCTGCCACTGTGTCGTCAGCGTCACCTGGTTTCTCCACCTCCAGTGTCAGCGGTTCAGGAGGTTTTTATGTCTCCTCCTCTCCAGAACAAACAGACCATGTGATTATAAAAAGTTAAAAACACTGAATAAAACAGTTTCACACTCAAAGTCAGAGTTTCACCGACATCAGGGAAGAGTTGGAGCTGAGATTGATGCTGACCTTTGTTTTGAATGTTTCTCTGATAACTTATGAACCAGACATTCAGGAGGTTTTTACCAGCAGATGAATTATTCACCGAGGTGTCCTCCTCTCCATAACAAACGGACCAGGGGATTAAAACACTGAATAAAGCAGTTTCACTTTAAATATCAGTGATTCACTGATGCTGTTTGACAAACACAGGATTTACTCTGCTTTTTCCTCTAACAACTTAAGATCCAGACATCTGATGATTTAAATCCTTCATCCAGTCAAATATATAGTTGAAAACGACCAAGATTTAAAAAGTATATGTTAAAAATGTGACTTAAAACTGGATAAAAATCTATTTTGATCTTCTGGCAGGCAACAACAACACTGACACGTGACTGAAATCACGTATTTCTCTAAGCCTGAAAAGTGCCGGAGACATTTGGGATAATGTAAGAACACAACTTATTAACATATATAACATATGTCTAGTTGCTTTTAGACATTTAAATATGGAAAAGTTACATATTTAAAGCTCTTCTGTGCTCGTTTGAATCCTGAATCCTGCATGTTGTCTAAACTTCAATTTCAACATTCGTCCAGAGCTTCACATGAACTTTTATTCCCTCTTTCCTGGATTTCTTTACACCTACTAATGTTGCTAAACTATTTGAGCTGATACAAGAATTAGGTGTTTGAGTCTTAAATTCTCTCCAGGTGTAATATTGAATGCGTCAGCGCTGGAACACCTGAGGCAATATTACAGCTAATAGTCTGTCGTCAGCAGGTTTGCATCTGTCGATGAAGTTTTGTTCATTTGATGCTTTGCAGAACAGCCAGGAGAGAAATAAAATGTGGAAAGCAGTGACATATGAAGTGAGGCCTGCAAGATTGAAAAAGAATATGTCCAAACCAAACTGATGTACAATGTGTGGTCTATTTGAGAAGCCTTTTGCCATGGGCACTCCGAGGCCTGATGTTGATTTCCAGATGTGTCTTCGGGCCCTGACTTATGTAAGGTAAGGAGTCTGCACAGTGGGGGCAGGCGTTGGCTGTCTGCTCTCTTGATTGAAGAAGTTCAAATGTTGATTCAGTCTCAGTACACTAAGTATTTCTCTTTTCACTGCAGCAGGCATCATTAACCCTCTCCTTATTCTGTCCTCTTGCGCGCGAGCTTGGGTGTTTGCTTTCCAAACTTACCTCATGAATGAAAACATATAGGCCCAGGATGACTGCATTTCATAACTTCTTGGCTGACAGAAGCAGAACTGACAACTTCAATTCATTTGTGGTGCAGAAGCACAGAGAGGTGGGCCTGTCAGTCGACTTCTCTCTCCCCGCATGAGCTGACACGCAGGATTAAAAGAAAACAGAAACCAACGTTTGCTTAAATCACTCCTTTATGTACATTGTCTTCCCTCAGATATGCGTGTTTGGTTTACTCACCTGTGTGGACCTGCAAGTGGTCCTCAACAGGTGCTTCTGCGGTCCAGGGTACAGTGTGTACAGATGTGTGTGTGTGTGTGTGTGTGTGTGTGTGTGTGTGTGTGTGTGTGTGTGTGTGTGTGTTTTAAGCGGGTGTGGCTGTTTCTATTGATGCATTGAAATGCTGCTCAGAGAAGAAGGAGGAAGAACTGCTGCTGCTTTACTGAAATCATGTTTCAGGAAAAGCAAATTTGATTCTGTAAAATATCTCGGTAAGAAGTAAAACGGTTTAAAAGAGCTTAAACTGTTAAAAAACTAATTCATTTAATTTCTTATGTGAGCTTTCTGGTATGTAGACAAGACAGAGTCTCTTTAATGATAACAAACATTTATATTTCTACACCTAATAATCTGTATTTATTTAAATTCCAAAATCATTGAGGGCAAAGCAACTTCATCAAAACTAATATTATATATATTAATAAAAGCTTAAAATCCACAGAGAAGGAATCTGTGTAGCCGGAAAACTTAGCCAACAGGCTAAACACAAATTAAGCTAGCGGCTGTCGACAGTCGAAATTAAAATAATCTAGACGTCTGATGTCCTGAAACTTTGAAACATAAAACTAAAATAACAAAACTGTAAAAAATTTTAGCGTAAAATTATAAGTTAAAAAGGAAGTGAAGCTTTAAGAAATGTTGAGATTGTGACAGAGCTTCTGTCATGCGTTCCATGTGGAATAAAAAAAGATTAAAAAAAATAAGATTTTGTGAAACGATAACTCCATTGACTTCCTAAACCGGCCAGAACAGATTTCTTGGCCACTTGGGGGCAGTGTAAACACAACACTGACAAATCATCACCTTTCAATAGCTCGACTATGGAGCTCTGTGGTGCAGAGGAATAAGATACATCAGACATGGGATTTGCTGACGATGAAGGAAGTATCGAATATTATTATTATTATTATTATTATTATATTATTGCTTCAGTAGAAAATTGTTCTCAATGAAACCTGTTCACGCAGCCAAGGTTGCTTTCTGGGGTTTTAATGAACTCAGGGGACAGAAGTGCAGACGAACTGAAAGATGCTGAGATGCAGTGAACATCACTGACTTACTGATTTTACACAATACAAAAACACATGATAGTGATTTTCTTTACTCAGAAAATACAAGCTTCTCAGTTACAGGAACAAAAGTCAGCATGTCTTCATCTAAAGCTGCTATAAAACACCCTGACAATTAAAGCCTTTGTTCAGGCTTACAAATAAATTTACTTATTATATAATACCTCACTGACAGTTCCTTAGACAAGAGGTGAACTTAAATGTTGTTCTCAAACCATAGAGCTGGCTCTGCTATAGTGGACATACCTGAGCTGAGCCTTTAAGCAGATCAGCTGTATACACAGCCTATCTGCTCATCATCTTTATTATAAACCGGCTGTTTTTAATCCAAGGCCACTCCTGACGTCAGCACTTTTGGAGAGGAACCTGCACACATTCCTGAGATGAGGAGGGATCCAGACCCAGGCTCATTACCCCTCCTCCTCTCCCCCTGCACTGCACTTATCAGCCAGGACAACAAGCAGAGCTCTCTGCAGACAGTCTGATTGATGGATCAATTTGAGCTAACCTTTTTTTTTTTTTTTTTTTTTTAACTCATAGCTGCCAAAGAATGACACAGTGGCTCATTTTCTGCAACACAAATATGTGACATTATTGTTGAACAGCCAACGCAGAGCGACCTTAACATGTCACATGAGGGGGGGGTGGGGGGGTTTATTTATGAGGTACAACTGCTGACCCAGAAACCCAGGTACAAACCTGCTTTGACCGGGTGGACGGTGACTTCAGAATTCAGCATTGGTTATATGGAAAAACGTTCATATTATGCAAAACACTTAAACTGAGTGTACTCATAAGACAGACGTCTTGGCAAGAAGAGACCTTTCTTCCAAAGGAAAATCATCCTTTCATTCTTTTCTAACAGTTTTTACTGTTGATATATTGACGCTGCAGCTCGACCATCTCGAACTGTTCCCTGCGTCTTCCACAAATCACTGGGAAGCTTCTGCATTTACAGTCAGAAAAAAAAAAAACTAAACACACACTGCTGTTTGCTCAAAAACACAAAATAGCTTACTATGCAACTGCATCCCTGTAGAACATGTGCCGTGCTGCTTTTAGGAACATGAACTTTAACTGTGCTCATTACAGGACCTGTAAATCTGCTAGTAAATACTACTCTGAAAGCCCCTTCCACATACCTCCACTATCTCTGCGAGCTGGTTTCAAATGTTGGTCTGCATCAGAAATGTTAGTCAGTCTGACCATCTCGGTTCTTTTATAATTGTAAGATTAAAAATAGGATTAAATATTAAATAAGCGTTAAAATGACCTTCTCTTGTGCCTTTTTCACTCAAAGTTAGAAAGACAAAAACATGTAAATAGGTTAAAATGTCTTGGAGTAATAGCTGTTTGCATTTGAGATGTTAAATGGGAGTTAAAGCAGCTGAAGTGTGAGTTGAAGTTAAAGCAGTTTAAACTTTAGTTGAGAGTAAATCGTCCTGTGGGCAGCTTGAGCAGTGAAAACAGTTGAACTATCTTTTCTAAAGAGTATGAAATGAAAATCAGTTTAACTCCAAACGACGAACGCAAGTGAAATTTCAGCTGAAGCCGAAGTGCCAGAGATAAAGTGCACTGTAAATAGTTGAGGTCTGAGCTGGTATGTGACAGCAGTTGAAATGGCAGCTGAACTATAAACAATGAAAGCAAATGAAGTCGAAGCGCCAGAGGTGGTTTTAAGTGCACCGTAAATAGTTAAAGTATCAGTTGTGGGGAGTGAGTCAGTGGATGAGCTGTCAGCTGAAATGTAAAAATTACCAACAGATTTAAGAAGATCTGACTGGAAAACTATGAGAGGTATGAAGAAGCAGAATAACACCATCATGTACAAAAAATCTGGTGACTGGTTTAAAGTTCGAATAAAAAAGTTTCTTGGGGATGATGAGGATGATTTAAACCACTGAGTGTGAAGAGGATGAAACTAGTGGATATCTTAAAAAGTATGAGTGTTTTCTTCAGGTTTTAAAAAGTCATGAAAAGCATTGAATTCAGTTGTGTCTAATGTATAACACTAATGTATAAAAAAAAAAAAAAATGTATAAACAAATATTCAACCGACAATTAGTAAACCATTAAAAGGAGCTAATTGTAAGTTTTGCTATTGCTACATAGCTAACGTTAGCATTAACTGCTGTTTACTTCCCAGTCTAGAAGAAACACGACTTCAAACTTCGTTCGTTTACTCACCAACAGCTGTTTCCAGAGGTGGAAAGAAGCTTCTATTTCTATCGCTTCTTTTTCCCCCCTGAGGTTAGCATGCTGCCCAGTTAGCCTGGTCACTGGTAAGTATTTAGCTGTTAATGCTAGCGTTGGCTAACGTTTAACAGTTGGGGTTACGGTTAGTGAAACAGTTGAATCTTAATAATCTTTTGAAATGTTACTAACTGTGCTACCTGTCAATTTAGGGTTTATCTAATTAAGTTAATTTAATTAATCATTTTTAATTGGTTACTCCATCCATCCATTTGTTCAAGTTTCATTAACTGAATTAATTATATTATTAGGAATTAACTTTGGCGTGTAATACCATGAAAAGGATATTCACATGTGAAAAGAGTCTTAAATATAACTTGAAGTTTTATGCTTGTGTTTGGTTGTTTGACGTGAAAGTATTCAGAAGCAGCTGAGAAACAAAAAAATATCATTATTATCATCATCATCATTATCATTATTATAATTATTACTATGAGTATTTAGAGATAATTACTAATTATCCTGCATCACTGAAGGAGAGCACAGTAATTAACCACCTCTGGATTTGTTCCCCAAGACGTTTAAATCTGATTAAACCCACTGGAGAATTAGATCAAATCATCATGTTTACTTCAGGCTTCGTTACGTTCGGCCACGTGTGGAGAATTCATTCACATTCTCAGTGAGCTATCAAGATGAAAAGTGCCCGTCCATGTTCCCTGAAAATCATATGCAGGTTCTAGCCCCCACAAATTGGCCACATGTGCTGGCTGACACCGGGACTACTGGAAAATGTCACAGGTGTCAGAGGCGTTTTACTGTCACTGCTGTCAGGTCGGCTTTTCCATGACTTCCCAGAAATGCAATGGAAAGACTTTGCCATGAAAGAATGGAAAGAACTGCTCCAGACCCCTTTTCTGATGGTTGGTTGGTGGGTTGGAAATCACTGCGACGCTTAAAGAAAATCCTTATATGCTCCAAATATCGGTCCTATAAATTTCAACCTCGTCTCGAAATGAAACGCAGCCGTTGCAGACAATGGCTGCAACACTAATGAGGGAAAAAGTGAAAGCATGCCTTTAATATCTGCAGCACGTGCCTAATGTCACAAATCTGTCATCCTGGGGAGAGCCTACTTTCAACACATATGTGAGCTGGTTGAATACACTCGCAGCTCGGGGGAAGTGAACGCGTCACAGAATGTGAATGAAATGACGACGCCGCAAAGTGAAAAAGCAGACCGTCGCTTTGTCACACACGCACGCCTGAGCGGGATAAACTATCCAGCCGGTACCTGTGAGATCTCTGCTAAGATTATTTGGGAGGATGAGACCAGCGTTTGACGTCAGAGTCGCTGTCAGGCAGAGATAGTGTCCTTAGCAACAGCTGAAAACAATAGATCACAAATACGATTTTGAGAGCAGCGTAGCCAAGGACCTCATCCCAGTATTGTTACAAGAATAACACATTCTTGGAAATTACTTTGAATAGCTCAGTTGTGAGTCATCAGTTTGATCCCTACACCCCCGCCACCCCCCCAGCACTGGAAACCTCTGCTGATGAGAGAAATGCTAACAGACTCCACTCTAGTGAAACAGACTATTGTGGGTTTTATTGTCTTTTTTTTTTTTTTTTTTTTTTTTGAGGCTTGATTCATTTACAGTAACGTCAGTAAAAGCTATGACTTCATGCTCAACTCATTCTCCTCCGTCGTTCCACAGAAACAGAAGAATCATGACAAATAACTTTCCGACAGCAGATGAGGTTAACACATTACTACTAAATAACACAAGCAGTACAATATATACTATATACAACCCGGGGTAATTTGGGGGTCCAGTATTTAAGACGCCTCGAAATGCAGCCTGGGGGCGCTGGGAATCGAACCACCGACCTTCAGGCTCAAAGATATAAAGCTTTAAAAGTAGTGGACCGAGTAATGGCCGAGTAGTTAGGGTGTGTACTGACTCGGCATCCCTGGTCCCCGGTTTGATTCCCGACCGGTCGGACCCTTTACTGAGCGCCTCTCCCCCACTCTCTCTCCTGTATGTCTCTCTTTCCACTTTCCCTATCAAATGAAGGTATTAAAAAACTAGAATCACCTCCTCGTGGTTGTCTGCCTCCTCCACTCAGACTAGTGTCAGGTTACATCCCTGTTTATCAAGAGTCATATAAAATATGAACTATTTGTCTTGAGTAATGGCTAAAAACTGTTTTGAGAGGTCACCATGAACTTGACCTTTGCCCTTTAGCCACCAAAATCTAATCAGTTCATCGTTGAGTCCAAGTGAATGTTTGTGCAAAATTTGAAGAAGTTCCTTCCAGGCGATACTGAGATATCGTGTCCACGAGAACACGACGGACGTACAGACGGACAACCAACCCTCTCAGTTCGCCCCCTAACATCCCATAATGACAGCATAATTAATAATAACTCATTTTAATTCTACGATACACTGAGTAGGAATCATTTTGATGATTCTGGTTTACCACAGCTAAAAGTCTTTTACCAGTCAGCTCATGAACCAGCAGCAGGTGCGTTCAGGTGCCTTGTTTGTGCAGCTCTGAGGTACAGATGCTGAAACAGACTGTTATTCACACCATGTGGTCTGATCACTGAGATGAAACAGGAATTTAACGGTGCTTTCACATGTGCAGATGCCTCGAGAGGACATAAAGTGAAACCGTCAAACTTTTATTTCTCTACAGCCTTTCCTCTTCAGCTTATGTAACTTCACGTTATTTGCCACCTACTCGTGGAAACCTTCACGGGTTATGACAGGAATCAGGATTCAACGGTTTCATTTTCTTTATGTTTCATTCTGTATCTGCAGCCACAGCTGCTAGCGAGCGATTAAAAATAATCCTCTGGTTACAGAATTAGTTACTCAAATGTTGAGAATCTACAAAACCAGTGTCAGTTTTTTTTCAGGTTGAACTTGCCAAAAAAAACAAAAAAAAACAAAAAGAGAAAATAAATGTTATTGCTTTTTTTTCTTTTGCATAGCAAAGACGTGACTGAATTCATGACTTTATGCTCACATGTGCAGACGCGTGCCAGCTATCTCTCATAGTGAGAAAACAAGTGATTCATTCTCTCCAGATACACTGTTAGGTTAACAGCTTTAATTTACCGTGAATGTTTTTGGTTGTCAAAGTCAAATAAAAGTTGTGCATGTGTCTCCACTGCCATAAACTGGCTCTTTATCCATTAAATCTAGTGACTCAACACGTGTTTTGGTCAAGTCAGTGGTTTTAAATAAATGTTGGAGATGGATTAAATAAACAAACAACGGGGGAGGTTCAGATATCTTATTCGACCCTGTCAGAAACGACGTGTAAATACAACAGCAAATATGTTTTAAAAGGAAACGTAATTGTAATCGATACTGAACGAATCACTAAAATATTCTGTTTTAGAACTGGAATGTGTCAGTGTGGATGGAGCCGAACCTGCAGAATTTCAATCACCCAACACTGAAGTTCCTCTCAGATCCATGGAGCATTTTATTGTCTTTTAAATCTGTGTTTTGGTTGGTTGGTTGGTTGGTGGAGACCAAAGTAAAGCCAGAACAGTGAATACTGAACTTACAATCACCTGAAGCTAATGCTGCGCTGCATCTGCTTTAATGTATAGAGACTGACCACTATAAGCCTTGGTTATATGTGGTTATATACGTGAAACTGTGGTAGGGCAAACTAAATTTAATATTAATTGAATAATACAAATAGTGTTATATAATAAGTATAACGCCTGAACTTTTTACCGTCCTGTTGAGAGTAGGACTGTGTTTACTCTGAACAGTCAGTTACAACAGTGAAAGTTTGAAAACTTCACATTGAGGGAACCAGGATAAAAAAGAGACTAGATCAGTTACCTTGAAACAGAATACTGACTGTGCAGATTTACAAACTATAAAGACCATTAATGCAGATGTGACCAGTCAGACTTCATACAGTACAGACCTGTCATATATATCCTCGTGTCATTCAGTCTCCTGGGGACTTAAACGAACATTCATCTCGACCTCGATCTGTCTCTGTGTCAGTAAAAACCATCTGCATCCAACAAGTGCTTTTCTGCTCCACTGTGTTTCCCAGGGCTCCAGGCCTCTGTATCACTCTGCTCAGCAGCATCAGCATTAATGGAGACACTGCTGGGACACAGAGTGCTGGGCAGTAAAACGACTAAATAAATGTCAGCTCTGATCTTTAATGTAAGTGATACTCCACAGCAGGTTGGGGGGGGGGGGGGGGTTTTACTGGAAAAGGCCTGCTCCCTTACACACTGGATTACTGGTACCATACTGGGTGGATTGGGTTTGCTTTTATGCATCAGTGCAGCTCATTGTTCAATAAAGTTAAAATGTTTCAAAGAGTTTCTGTGGACTATATAAAATATATTAGGTATTAGGCTCAGTACGCATTAGACTGGATTTCTCTTTTCAATTACTTACATGACATCACCTGAGGACGTGAGGGCGTCCTCTTGAACAGGTGGTTTCTACATTAAATATCTGCACCCCCAGCTCACCGCCACTATCAAGTTGAATTAATGAAGCTTTTAGTTTGAGTGATGAAACGTCTTCTGCTGCTGGAGCCCAGGGGATGTTTTTTTCTTCTGCACTGAGATAAATGGATGATTTCATCTAAGAAAGCGAATAGTGCTGACATTAAAGACTCTGGAAAGAATTAAATAAGACAGACATGTCTCAGAACGAGTCCACTGGTCTCCATTTCTGAGGCTGCGTAGAGCAGTTACACACAAATATACACGTGAACCCTCGTAAAGCTTTTGCCAAAGTTTACTCATGCCTGCAGAATCATTTTTCCCCATTCCTCCGAGGAGAGGATCTGGCGAAGGCCCGGTGACATTTTTGCAAATGAACACCCAGAGTCATCAAAACAAAGCGAGTTCAGCATTACGCCTGGAACAGTAAGTGACAGGTAGTGATGTTATGCTGCAGCGTGCAGCCGGTCCAAGTTCTGCAGAGCTCTAACGTTGACGCTCCCGACTGTGTGAAGCCCCGTCTATGTGGAGTGTGAAGGCAGGAAGACAATGAGCCCATAACCTGCTGATGAGAGACCATATAAGGCAGCGGTATGAAGGAATACACTGCTGGGAAACGCTGCCAGTTCGCAAGGAAAAGGCTCCACAGGTCACCCAAACACTCACACACACACTCACACACACACACACACACACACACACACACACACACACACACACACACACACATGAACAGGATTTGTTTTTAAGACCAGGTCCTGTTAATCAAACTGTACAGTGTGACAGCAGAAAGGAACCTCTAAGAGCCAAATCATTTATAAATCAAGCTTACATAAGGAGCTGCGAGTACTATTAGACAGCCTGATAAAGCATGTCTTACTCTACAACACAAAAACATCAGTGCAATGTTCCAAAAGATTTCTGCCATTTAAGACGCTTAAATTGCCAAACATCTGCAGAACAAAGGACGAGATGCAGCAGCAGTGACGTACAGAGACGGTTTCATCTGAAGCTGAATCCCCTCGAACACCACAGGCACTGTCACTGTACTCCACCAGGCCTGCAGCTTACTACATCATTAATGCCTGTTTTCTGGTTTCTCAGGGAAGTTACACCAGGCAGTGTTTCTGCATATCAGCCTGAAGGACAAAACACAATCCAAACGAAGAAGAAAAACTAATGAATACATCCTAGATTATCCTCATTTATCCACATAAAATACGACAGGTATAGAGCATGCTTTTACACTGAAAACCTGACTGGACAGGAAGTGTAACAACCTGGCTGGTAACTATGGAAACAGTATGATTATTTTTCCATCACAAACTTTCTCAGCACCAGAAATCAGGCAGTTTTTACAGAATAATATTTCTGGTAAATAAACCAGAAGTATCCACTGAAGCTCCTGACCTGTATCTGCAGGATTTTATACATCACCTTGCAGCCACCTGATTGGCTGACTGGATAAGTGCCATGAATTTACAGAAGGAAAACTGAGAGAAGTGGCAAATAAAACTAAATGAAAATCAAATTTAAGATAAAAAAAGAAAAGAAAATGACATGCAGTGGTGAATGAAAGCTTTGAAGTATCTAGTAAACGCTGTCTGGCCACTGCTGTTATACAAACACACAAATCTCCAGTTCGGACTTAACACTGCAGGGGTAAAGCACCGGACCATCCCCCTTGTATGGGTCAATTACAGGAGTCCAGACAGAGCAGTTTCAAACTGATTCTTTTAAAACAATAAATCTGTGTCACATAAGTTAAAGCAGAAATGTGTGGAGTCCCATCCCACAGCAGACGGCTGCTCTGATGGTTCTACCTTCTGCGTGTGAAATGAGTCTGGGGGCAGGAAGCCAGCTTCCCAGGACTTCAGCAGGAAGTCGAGGTTGCAACCACCGTGGCTGTACGGTGACCAAGACGTGCATTAAAGGTTGATTCTGTTATGTAACTGACTGGATAGCTGTCTGATACTGTTGGAAAATGTGCTCCTGGCCTCAGGACAGGCAGGTGGGAGGATAAATGTTGGAAACAGTAGCTGAAAAAGATTTTTCAAGTCAAAAACCTGGAACATTTTCATATAAATAAATATGTTTTACTCCTTACTATCACTCAACTGTAATTGAAAGCTTTTACACTGACCACTGCAAATTCAAGCCATCTTGCCTATCCCTGCATTCAGAAAGTGTTTTGTAATACTGTAATCTTGTATAATTATGTTTATGACAAACAGAGGAGACGCTGGGTAGTTTGCGTGAGCAGCAGTAAGAGCTCAGAGGGAAAGAGACACAAATAACGAGGGGCTTAAATCCATCCAAACAGTCGCCCAATCACCAGAGAGGAGAACTCGACGATCCAGCGAAACCCCAGATTAAGCTCTGAAGCATTTATGTGTCGATGCATATGATCACGTTTTTTTTGCTGCCAATACTGATACCGATCATCTGTGAGTGAGATCGGCTGATAACGATTATTTTTGTCATGCGCTGCAGATGGCGCACATTATATCAGTCTCACACACACTTTGTTCCACACGGCCGACAGGTCGTTGTTTTGGAGGCGCCACAGACACCAGGTTATAAACCACAGGTGACCCGTGACTAGAAGCATATTTTTTTTTGAAAATCAGCTGATAATGATCAAGAGCTGATCAATAGGGTCATCCTTTCAATAACCAACTCAATAAGAGGCAGTAGCATGGCTCAAAGAAGCAAACAGTAACTGCACGTCTGTGAAAGGATGCAAACTCCACACATCCACATTAAACTAAAGATGCGTTTCACTCTGTAATTCATAGAGATACTCAGCTACAAAAAGGCATCACAGAACTCACATGCTGCTTCACTGAAACATCACAGTAATGACCTAATGATGCAAGAAATGTATCAACAATTAATCAATATTATCGAAATCTCAATATGGCCAAGTGCAATCTCCAAATCCCAGGAGCTGCACATTTTATTGATAAATGTAAAATGTGTCAAAACAACTGAAATCATATTCCTCACATGTAAGAGGGAACATGTTTGTTTAGTACAAGCCCCAACAAAAGAAAAATATTAATCACATCATCATTTTCATATTTTTTTCCAGTGAAACATAAAAATGATTGTTCTGCAGTATCTGCCAAAAACAACGACAATATTATTTTCTTTGCTTATCGTTCAGCTGTAATCGGGAACATCACGATCAGACACACAGCATGAAGAGCACTAAGAGACGTTGTTGATGAAGTTAATCAATATATTATCTGATGTTTCTGTCAATGTCTTTCTGTTGTTTGAAATTCAAAAAGACAAAGTCATTTACTTCGAGCTCCTGCCCCATGAAACAATATAAGACCAGCTTTGCTTTGGCCGCTGCGATGTTAATGCGCTGACGGACATTTATCAAAGTGTGTGTCTTTAGCAGCTGTGATTACAGGGTGGAGCAGCAGGGTAAGGTGTAAGCCCGTGGTTAATTGCTACAAGCCGTGTGGACAGCCCCTCTCACATGTTTACCTCCTCTTCCTTCCTCAGTCCACTACACTGAGGGGCGTCACGTGACCCAGAGGAATTTACACTGGAATGAAGGCTGGATGTTCCATGTCTGGCTAAAACGAGGCTTTTCCAAAACCTGAGAGCAGATTAAAGTCTGAGCTGTAGTGGAAAGAATCAAAAACATCAAGTCAAGTGCCGAGAAGCTCATCAGAAATGAATGGAAACTGATGGAAAATGCTGCGGGAACTGATTTTCTTGTTGCTTCTATTAGCAGGTATTTGGTGGCGTGGAGCTGCTGGTGGACGGACATGCAGCGAGCTGTGGCGAGGGGAGAAACACTGGTCGATGCTTTTCAGACGGCTGTCATCACTGTCCTTGGATGTTGGAAAATAATGGAACAAATGTATTCACTTTTGGCATAACTGCAAGATGTCAGCCGCATGAATGGCCGGTAACATTACCCAGGTCCTGGGGTCACTTCTGAAACGCAGGAGTTTGAACGTCTAACTATTATTTTCTGTGGATACAAAAGCCTAATGAATCTGGCAAGGATGTGATTTGTGGAATATTCCATTGAATCCAACCCCTCCATTGATTAGGAATGTATGACGTGTATTAGTCATGCAGTGTGTTTTATTTTTCCTGGCACGAAAGCGCAGCACAGCATTATCACTCTCCTCACAAACTGCTGTATCCGGTTCGTCTGAAACTCCCCTCGGGCCGTGCACGTCCAACAGATAAGCACGAAATGTAAACAAGCCGTAAATGCATCTGCAAAAACATGTTTGGCTCTGCAGTAAAAGTTTACAAGGAACCGAGTAAGAGCCCGCCGCGGTTACGCAACGGGGCTGCAATGGAGGCAACACATGCAGAGGGGAGCAGAGGGGGTGAAGGATGGCTCCCAGTAATTCACATTCATCCACCTGTCTTTTCCCAGCAGAGAGGCTGCACCTTTTGTTTCAGTCTTTCATCAGTAACAGGTTGCAGCTGCTGAAAACACTCTGCAGAGTATTTCTATCAAATATATTTGCACAGAAATGACAGCGAGGGAAGAAATATTCTATTTTATATTCATTACATAATAAAAACACTATTTTCTTCTCTAAACTTTAGGTAATTGCCTTCATCTTGGAAAACACAAGTTGGGAGTGCTGGGATGAATTTTCTCTCAACCGACCAGAGGCCAACAGCAACAAAGCTCTGGCTCTGTATGATGGAATAGATTAGCTTCAGCTTCAATAGCACCAATCTCTGTGTCTTCTTCATCACAGATTTCCAGGAATATTAAAAAAAAAAAAAAAAAAGTTGTTTACGAAACAGATATAAACCAGATTTATGCCACATGTTAATGATGCTTCCGTCAAATAAATACTCCCTTCTTGTTTTTTATGAGATGAATGTGGCTTTAGAAAAGCGATAAATTCATAATGACTGGTTTATTTATTAATGATTCTACTGTGCGAGTTATTCCAGACAACTGTTGAAGCAATAACTGTTCATTTTTCCAAAACCAAAAACACTTATCAATGATGAAGTTAATCCAAAGAAATTCAAGACCAATTTATACTCTTTAGGAATTTTGTACGGTGGCCCTGAGAGCTCAGCGCACTGCAACTTAAGAAAACACAAATAAATGCAGAAAACATTTTAATTAATTTGACAACACGAGCTGAAAATACTCACAACACAACCAAATACACAAATGCACTGCAAGTAGCACGGACCACAACGACAACAAGTGTTTCCAGGGGACACTAAAAAGTGATGCGTTTGTGTTGCAACATACCAGTATTGTGATGTTCTAAAAATACAGATACATTAAAGTGAATTAAATATGCTGAAGGTGAGGTTAAGGTTCGGCTTATAACACTTGTTTATGTTCAGGGAAAGATAATGGTGCCGGTAAGAAAAACACGTTATTAATTACTGCCAATGTCGTGTCCCCGGACCATCAGGGTAATCTTGTCTGGTTTGCTGTTGTAAAACAGGAAAATGGAGGTTTCATGACAGTAAAAGGCTGAAAGTTGTGATCCGCCATGTTCAGCACAACTAGCACAGTCGAAAGCTCTAACAGAAGCTTGCAAAGTAGCCAGAAACCAAGTTGCTAATGTGTAGACTGACTCTGCATATGCTCATTGCGGTTGCCATCTATTTAGAGCAGTCTGGGAACAAAGAGGGTTTACGAAAACAGACGGGACTCCAATTCAACATTTATAACAAACTACTCTGCAACGATGCAACCTACAAAACTTTCCATAATCAAATGCCAAGCACATAGGAAGGGAAATGATGACATCACAGGAGGAAATAATGCAGCAAAAAGAGTAACCAAAAGCCAAATGGCTATTTTAGCACCACTAGTCTGACTAGAGCCAGTGCAGACCACACGGTGCAGAATCATCCAATAAGGACATAATCCCTGTGAAATACTGAACTGGGCCACCACATTGCCGCCCCCATTTTCAAACCACTCTAAAAAAGTATGTATTCATGTATGTTTTTTTCCAATATGGTCGATAGTGCATCTTCCTAACCTGTTCTGAGTATATTTCAGGTTTAAAGCTGTTTCATTAATCCTATAAACCCTCACTAAATGCTGTAGCTTCAGCATTTTTAGCCACACGTGTAAGGGCCACAGACAAAGTGGAATTTAAGTTTTAAGTATTGAAACAATCTTTTTCTTTTTTTTTAAATATACAAATATATTGAATTATGTAACATCTCTATTTCTAAATACCACACAAGGATCTATGTTTACAGACACAGCAAGGGTGGGTTTTTCTTTTTGTTATAAATTAGAGAAAAACACAGTTAGCTTTGGCGGCAGCAGTCATCAAATCAGAGAAAGAGAGAACTCAGGTTTCATCAACAAAAATCAAAGGAAGAAGAAACAGATGTAGTGCTCAGAGGCTGCTCACTGTGACAGCACATGATTAGCAGTAAAAACATTTTGTCCTGGCTGAGCCTTTGTTTTACTACAGAGACAGTGGTGCCACTAAAGGTAGCAGCTATGTTTACTGGACTCAGTCCATCTGTGGACTGCTGAGATTTTTATGCCTTATTGTGCAAATGACTGAAGATTAAACTTATTTTGAATTGAATAAGTAATGCCACATTATAGCAGCATAACCCCCTATTTCTGGGACAGAGTCTAAACTGAATTAACAGTCACTACCAACAGAAACACATGGCTGTTTATATGAGCTGTAGTTTAACTTGTATGTGAATAAAGCTGAGAAACAGAACCACAAGCCAACTGGGAAGCAGCTCCTGACAATACAGAGTGACCTGTTGGACCTTTCATACACAGGTGTGTGGCTTTCTAAACGAATGTCCATCACAGGTGACTCCAATCAACTTCTAGACACATCCAATTAAAGCATACAGGATGCACCTGACCAAAGTTTGGAATGACAGACAAAGTGTCTGAATACTAATTAAGAGATTTCAGTAATTCCTGTCAAGCTACACCTCCTTAGATCCGTTAATTTTACAGCAACCATGAGTACAAACATATAATGTACCAGCATCACATATCAGCAAGATGGCGACAGGTGTTAACTCCCTACCTTTTGAAAGTCGCGAAGTCCGTCTTTTTGTCCATTCCTCGATTGTTTGTACTCCTTAAATCCGAAAGGGTCCACACATCAAAAAATAAAATAAAAAGAGTTTTCCATAAAAGTATTCCAAATGGTGAAGTCCATTGAGTCTGTCGAGCGACAACTCCCATCACTTCCGTCCTTCCGGCCTCTTGGCTTTGGCTAGCTTGTGTTAGCTTCATCCATGGTTAGCTAACTGCCGACAAATTGGCGGTCTCCCTTCAAACTTCCGTTCGGGAACTTCCGGTAAAGACAGCGCGCGTACCTTAATGATAGACCCAATGACGAGCTTCTACTAGTCGTAGAATGCGCTGCTATTGGCTGCCGCCTCTGTCAATCATTCTAGCTCGAAGACAGGCATTTGCGCTGTCCAATGAATTAAAGGTAGGGGGGCTGGGCTCTTCTGAGCAAATGCTGATTGGCTGTAAAGCTGTAAAACTGTCCCACCTCACAGCTGAGGAAAATGGATGAGAAATACAAGTATCAACACTGTTTTTAATGATGTAAAAAGGTTTTTTAGGCATCAAAATGCTTCAGTATGTTTTTCAATGTTACAAATTAAAGAGTAAAAGCACAATTTGGTCATTTGGAGCCTTTTTCCACAAGTTTGAGGACTTCAATGACAAAGGGTAAAAAGTCAACAGCTCCCATAAGGCTCGGCCTGGAGGCTTTCACATTTCACACAGGTGTTTTTGACTAAATGTAGAAGGGATATAATGATTTTCATCGTTCTTGCATAAAGTATCTCCTAGTTATTTGTTATCAATTATGAATTTTATTAGGCGAAGACAAAAAAAATATTTTGAACCATATAGCTTGTTTTAGTCCCACATTTTCTGAAATAATATATTTCCAACTGTGTAAAACGGGCAGAGAGCTCTCAGGGCCCCGACAGCTCCAGGTCGACTGTGTGTCAACTGGTTTGTACTAGTTTACTGAGAATCTATGAGTATGTAATTACAAAAATCTAATTATAAATTCTCTTTGTTAATGATGTTATAAATAACCTTTGCTCTGTGATGTTGTAGAACATATTAGTAAAGTTGTGTATTACAAGGAATAAATGTGCTGAAATTAATTTTAAGTAAACTTAAAGATATTACAGTGACAAAAAACAACTTCAGACAAGTTTTAGACTTATTCTGACTTTTAGTTTTTTTATTTACATTTTATACTTTTACAAAAAACGACTCTTTTAATAACAACAGGACTCCAAAGCCAGAGCACTAGTAAAGATTCAGAACAACCATAAACCCTAAAATACAGAGTGGTCTTGTCAGTTTTTAAAAGCCAACTGTGGAATATGATCCAGTTAAAACACTCAACACCACAAACATCAGTTCTCCCTTATCACTGTGCAGGTTGTGTTACTATCTGGGATGTTTTTGTACAGTTTCTCCGAACTACAGTTTAAATACAGTATCAAAGACACAAAATACAACATCTGTCTCAAAGCAGGTTGTAATCAAGTAGCCTACAGTATAAAGAATACGCAACATAGTATGAGTGTATATACTGTATATTTATATATATATATATACATATACACACACTGCAGACAGTCACAAAGTGAAGACTACCAAGGCCCCCCATACTCCCAGACTATGCTGTTCTATTCACATTTAACAAGAATATCCAAAGATGCCATGAAACAGCACCCATACAAAAGTCACCAAAAATATATATGCCATTATGAAGAGCTACCATGTTTTTTTTTTTCTTATATTTTCCTACTTTTAAATAAAACCATAAGGACTGGAAAACGTATACAACATCAAGTGTACATTGAAAAGGCATGTCCTGTATATAATCGAGATATTTTTAAAACATTGCACATAAAAAGGGAAAAACGTACAGAAAAGAAGAAGGGCATGCTGAACAACAGATCGAAGCTATGCTGGATGAAGAGTCGTCAACAAATAAGGCCTTGACAGAACGCATCGCCACCTGGAGACATGCTCTCCACTTCACACAACGATATGAACATGCAGCTTCAGAAACAAACAGAAACTGAACAGAACCAGTCACTTGATATCAAAGCCTTGTTCCTTGTTTCACAGATCAAATGGGGTCCTTGCCTACCTTCAGTCACATTTGAATAAAACAAAATGGTACATTCTTTTTATATATATATATATATATATATGTATGTATGTATGTATATATATATAATTCATCATTCCAAAGACAAAATTAAAACTTTTAAAACACCACCTGTCCATTTATTGCACACCATTGGTTCACAAAAATATTTTGGGCACTTTGCGTTTCAACAAACAGCAGCATTTCATTATAAAAACGTTGTTTGAATACAGACACCGAACACAACAGATGAAAAAAAGCATGACGTACAAATGGAGAATAGAAAACTTTTTTTTTTTTTTTTTTTTGAATTTCGATATTGTGCAACTAGAGTTAATAGGTCCATTTACTAAGGCTAGCCTCTTAAATGCACAACATCATACAGTGTTTTCAGGGGCGAGACAGCGGGACCCCCTTTGCTAAATAGCATGGACCACTCAAAATGATTATCTGTATTTTATTATGTGCAGTTACTGATTGCCATGGCAAATCCCCAATGACATAGAGGACATTTGGTCCTGGAGGAAAAAAGCTTGATTTGTACCCAGACAAAAAGGGCAAATGGCACAACTTCTAAAAAGTGTCTGATAGGATGGCACAGGGGGGGGGGGGGGGGGGGGGGCTCTTATTAAGACAGCTCTCAGTGGATTTCAATGGTCAGGACACTGTAATATTGATGCCCTTATCACAGCAATAT
Source organism: Seriola aureovittata (assembly GCF_021018895.1). Taxonomy (NCBI): domain Eukaryota; kingdom Metazoa; phylum Chordata; class Actinopteri; order Carangiformes; family Carangidae; genus Seriola; species Seriola aureovittata. The sequence goes on along the minus strand of NC_079367.1, from coordinate 4,330,735 downwards.
TCACCTTTGCATTTACAATCAACCCTGCGTGTGAGGGCTTACATCCTGCTGTGATAATCCCAAACGTGGGCCATAAGTACGATTCTGAGGGGGGGGGCAACAGAAAGATTTCACTGAACGAGAAACCCACTCACAGTCAGTAGCATTCAACTCATGGATCGTCACCATGGGCGTCATTATCTTCTCAAAAATACAGGCACAACAATGTCTAAGTACAAAATTACAACCATGTTGGCACGACACAGGAAACAGGAGCCGGAGGTTTGACCCAAAATCAGCATAAAATAAAACGTCGATGAAATTAGTAACAAACTGCCAAACTGTGTTATCGGCTCTTGCCTGACACAACATGTTTAAGTCATCATTTATAATGATTCCACTCACAGTATTTGCATTCACACCAACACGCTCCCATTGCTTCCAAAGCAATATTATCACATAAACACCCAACGTCCTTAAAATCTGTTCTGACTGAACACAGGCCATCACAGACAGCCACCATCATCTGTGTGTATCACTTCCTGCTTCCCTGGATGCAGGCGTACAGTAAATTTCAAAATTTTAGTCAGGGAAATTTTCACAAAGTAGCTTTAAAATTTGTGACAACTTCAGTAAAAAAAACAAAACAAGAGAGAGGATGCTGGTGGTCAGTCCACACTTTGGGGGTCAACGTAATATTCTTGGTGTTTCACCCACAAAGTCTCACGAGGATGAAACGTTGAAAAAGACAATCATGGTGTACCGAAATGAGACATCACTGTAACAGTCATGCAACATCTTAGAACATCAGCAGTGTACCTTGGTAAATCAGGACGACCAGAGGTTGAAAGCCATAATCAGATATCAATAACAAACTGGGTTTAAAACGCTGTTTGACATTAAGCAGGCCTAACTTCAGCTAGGATGAAATGCTACATTACCATATCTCATATCTTAGAGCCCATGTGGGACTTCAACACTGCAGCTGTGAGGAAACCTTGTAACTTCAAATTTTAAATTCTTATTCCTTTTTTTTTTTTTTTTTTTTTTTTACATATTTTGTCATTATTTGTTTGGATTTTTTTGTTTTTAAAAAGATGCATCAGTGCTGATCTGAGTTTTTCTAAACTCCTCGAGTTTAGCTTTGATGTAACAACAGTGTTCATCGAACGTGAAAAAAAAAAAAAAAAAAGGAAAGAAAATACTTGTCGTAGGTCAGAAAAATCATAAACCGCACAAACATCTAAAGGGAATACTCTGTCAATATAATTTCAAGTTTTAAACATTTAAAAATGAAATGTACTGTGTTCATATTGATAAAAAGAAATGCACGCACACACCTGACATGTCATATTTCACAACACCCAACTTACACAGCATTCAAATAGTAAAACTACAGTACAAGCTATTGCAATATAGATAATATAGACATTGAACAGTTTGCCTATAGCGACGGCACTGAAGGAATAACACAGTCTCTGCCCATACAAACTAGCATTATCACTACAAATGAAATACAAGTTTTTTTTTTCTTTAGCTCAGTTTGCAAAGACTTGATTTGTCGCCGTTGGCAAAGTCAAGACCTCTTCTTCCTCTACAGGTTACCTTGTTAAAATGGGAACTCAGGCACTTTCCAAAAATAGGACAAGGCTTGGATTTAACAGACCTCAAATTGGCTAAGACAGAAATGACTTTAGCTAGCGCTGCATTCACGTCATATGGGAAAAAAAACAAAACAACCTTCTGTAAAACTACTCTTAAAAAATACTGTTCACTTGCTTTCCCGGGTGATAAATACTATTTTGAAATTCAGGTCTGGGGATGAACTGAACCCAGATTTTATGATCTAGTGAAATCTCATGTCGCCAACAAGGAAACTGCTTCAGTCAAGTTCAAGAAATTATAATATAAACAAAGAAAATGATCATTTACTTTGCTGAATTTGGTTTGGTGTAAAACATGAAATCAAATAAGTGCATCTGAGTTGCAAGTGGAAAGCAACACTAAGGCAACTGAAGTCTTCAGGTAACTTCGATCATGGCGTCTTGATGGCTTCACACGACGAAGCTTCACCGTGTCCGAGTCGTCCCTTTAAGCCGTCATGGCGTCCCAACAGATGTTCCCATATGACATGGCTGCAAAATAAGACATGATGGGCAAGTAGAAGACTTGAATCATTCTATGGTAATGGAAACCAGCTCCTTGGCCTGGGCATGCTGCTGCTGCTGCTGCTGCTCTTCTTCAAACACCTCTGGGGAACTGCCCCCCACACTGTTGTCCATCTTGGTCTCCTCTGTCATGGCTGCCGTCTCGTCAGCGTCCATCTTGAGGGAGGCTGGGGCTTCCAGGGGATCCAGGGGCTCAGGTGAAAGGAAGCCGGAGGAACTCTCGCAATTCTGGGTAGAGGAGGAGACCTGGGAGATGACGGGCATCTGGACTGAGGAGGAGGACGAGGCGGCAGTGGTGGTGGAGGTGGAGGTGCTGACCGGGTAGACGGGGTGATGCTGGGACTCCTCCAGCTCATACTGGACTCCCAGCACCTCCTCCTCCTCCTGTACCTGGCTCAGGTAGTCGGGCACGAGGAAATCACTGCAAGGATGAAGAGAAGACGTTGAGTTCACTGTCCTGTTATTTGCTGCCTCAACACAAGTTTCTGAGGTAAACGACACATGAACGTCTGACGTCACATCAGGCAACAACAAAGTGACATTTAAAGTTTCCATCTTTAACTTTGGGAAATAACAAAATGCATTTATCAGATTCTGGTGTTGAGCTGAAACTGAGTTTGGACGTTTAGAACGTTTTCCCTAATCATGATAAATCTAAGTAACAGAGAAGGAGGCTTTACTGAAAATAAAATATATTTCTGGATTATCGTTAAAGATGAAATCATAAATCGATCCATCAATTCGTCAATCACCAGAAAATCTATCTGCAATGAATCTACTGCCAAGGATCTACATTCCTGATTTTATTTCTGCTCTAAATCTCCACTGTAGCTGCACTGAACATCTTTATGGCACGTCTACGGAGGCCCAGAGAGGACATGAATAATGACCATATTTTAATGTTTTCCTATGATTGACATAATAAGTTTGTTTTCTTGAGATCACAAGCTGATGTATTTTATTACAAAAGCAGTTTCTTATTTTGTGATGATATCTAAAGTTTCCCACTTTCCGTGCGTATAATTCACACAGAAATATCTCACAACGCTACAGTGCATCACAAACAACCTTTCGGTTGGTCTATAAGAGCGTTGGATTGTTTCTTGATATGAATGGAAGTAAGTCATTACCAAAATAATTTGAATCACCGACTGAATTTTGAAATTCAATAACATTTAAATACCACCGAAATATTAGAGTGTATCTTCAAGAATTTCACTCTGTGAAATCCTCAATAGTCGATTTCAGGTTGTGCAATTTCAATTTTCAATTTTCATTTATTTATAATTTAGGGTTCCAAAAATTTAGATTCACATGCCTAACATTCAAAAGCTGTATTCAAAATTGCTTAATTTTAATAAGCTCAACTCAGATCTATCCAGAAATTCAAGATGTAAAATTCAGATCGCAACCAATGAAAAGCAAATCCAGCTTGAAGGGAGCAACTTTTTGACTATTGAGGATTTCGGAAAGGGAAATTCAGACGACATTAATTCAGAAAAATTTAAAATTGTGGTGTTCAGTTGTTTATTATTATTATCATTATTATTATTATTATTATTATTTTGGCATTGATTTGCTTCTATATGTGTCCAATGTGTTGAACGCAGGTAAACCAGAAGACATGTCAATACAAATTAACGACATGAAAGTGGATTTATAGAAATTGTCAAGAGCGTTGCTTTTTAAATATTATTTTAACATAATCTAAGCGTGGCTGGGTTTTCATTACAGAGAACTACACTTGGACTCCTATAACAGAGGCTCTTTAAAATGTGTGAGCGCACGTGTGACCATGGATGTAACTACATTTATCATGCAGAGACCAACAGCGGGAACAGAGCTCATAATCCAGAATAAACAGTTATGGTGGAGTGTGACTCTGTGACACAGACAACAGCTGAATCTGGAAACCAGCAGCTGAGACAAAAACATACAGTGTAGTTAACATATCTTTTTATGTGAAGACTGAGGATGGGAGTTAAGAGACTGACTGGGTTGCCAGAGAATTTTCCATACTGTCATGATCTCAGACGTAGACCTTCTACTATAAAACTTTTGAGGAGTCAATGGCCCGTTTGAGTCCTGCTGACCTGTGAGGACTTGAGTTGATTAAGAAGTGGAAAAGTCTGGGAAGTAAAAACACACTTCGACTCCATAAAGACACTGTGTTCAGACTTTCACGAGGCTTTGTGGGCCGGGCTTCTGATAAAAACAAACAGCCCTCTCTATTTGGTGAAGGAAAATCCATTCATATAGAAACAAACAGAGATGACTAAATGATCAGAGTTGTGTTTTTACGGGACCAAAACATTTGAGAACACAAGTTTTAAACAACACTGAAGTTGTGTACGGTGCTTTGGCATTTGAATTCCCACTTCATCCTCACATCTCATGGAGTTTTGTCCATAAACAGCCAGAACGTGCTTCAGATATTTACCATCTCCTCTCAGTGATCAATGTTAAAAGGAATAGTTCAGCATTTTTGGGGAAATGTGTTTATTCCATTTCTTGGCGCCAGTTAGAGACGATTGATTCCACTCATGTCTGAACGGTAAATATGAAACAGGGGAAACAGCTCGTCTGGGTCTGTTCAGAGGAAACAAAACCCACCGACTATCACCTCTAAAGATCAGGAGTTAACACGTTACATCACGTTTGTTTCATCCAAAAACACAAGTGTAAAAACGCCAAATTCACAGAGGCGAAGAACAGACACACCCTGCAGAACAATGAACTGGCATTTTTACACTTCAGTTTTTGTGCGGATTAAACAAATGAGAAACATGTTAATTAGTGAGCTTTAAAAGAAGCAGGTAGACAGTTTGTTCTTGCTGTTATAATGCTGCTGCTGCATTTTTACTGCACAGATATGAGGGTGCTATCAATCCTCCCACTCCACGGAAGAAAATGAAGGAGCACGTTTCCCAAATTTCATGTGTAAATATCCCTTTAAGTGAGTGAAATTCAAACTCCCCAGAAAATACAGCCAAATACTTCAGGTACACTTGATCTGAGCATTCAAATCACCTGCAGTCATCTCAAAAACAAACCTACACAAGGAAAAAACGATCAAATGAAGCTCAGGTATGAGAATCTAAACCGTAGTTTATTTTCTGATCCAGGTGAGATCTGAGTAAATGATGGGGGTCAGCGCCCCCGGACTTCTCACCTGCTCTGGAAGTAGTTTGCTAGTTCGGATGCCTCATGGTTCAGACTCCTCAGGTGTACAATTAAATTGCCAGAGTTGGTGAACATGGCGCCGCACGTTTTGCACTCGTAAATCCGCGGCTTGCGGATTATGTGTCGGGAGACCCTCATGTGGTGCTTATATTCACCGAAGGACGTGAATGTGGCGCTACAAATCTGGCACCGGAAACAGCGTTTACCTTCGTGCTTCAGCCGATGCATCTTTAGGGAGTAGGCCCGTGTGAACTTTTTCCCACAGCGGTCACACTGGAAAGGCTTAATGCCTGAGGGAGGAGGAGAAAACCAAAGCTTAGCCCATCTGTACATTAGCATCACTCAAGTGTTACAATCCAAGTGTGCATGAGGTGAGGTGGGGAGGGAGCCTCAACTGTTTTCCTAATCAGCGTTTCCCAGAATGCCCGGAACAAAAAGTTTCATCCATTCATCACTAAGTTATATACAAGGTGTTGGAAAGTAAAGATGCCCAGTGTCATTTCACCTTTTATTTAGACCTCTGTTGGCTGACGTGCTACTGTTAGCAGATCCACTGATAATAACAACTCTCTATGTGAATTCCAGTTCGTGTTTAAATCCAGCATTAAAAGTTTAATGAATCTCTTTTATCTCAAATTTAACTTTCCACTTCTACAGAAAAGCAACAAAACAATTAGGTGGTAATTTAGCTAAATGACAAATATGTAACTCAGCCCCTTAAATATTCTTTTAAAACGTTAATTTGATAAGAAATATTAAGTCCCACAAACTCTCTGCCAAAACAGATTCAGTGAGACACATTCCAGCCTCATTTCAGGTCAGAATACAGGTTTACATATTTCTGAGGCTTTCCCTGGTGTTGCATCAGCTAATCGCTGAGCGCTTCAGACTGACTCATGCTTCACTTTGTTTATACATTTAAATCTGGTCTTCCCCTAAAAGAACGTCCTCTGAGCCGAGCAGAGGAGAGACGTCAAAATGATTCAACCCTCGTCTGTAAAACAAGCTGCTTTTATTATGAATGAGTTGAATGGTACAGAATTAATTTCACTGCCTTTTAAAAAGGAAACACCCACTTTAAAACATCCATTCAAACATATTTACACTTTTCCCACAGTTTATTGTGTTGTAGCTGATAGTCACTCATCTACCCTTATATCCACAGACCTTTATTGTCTGGTCTTAGGAGCCGGTTTCTCCACTCACAGACCTGTGCTCCAGCTCTATCTTGACAGGTTTGCGCAGAGTTCAGCAGATTTCATGGCTCATGTTTTTCTGATGTGCACTTCAAACTGTCTGACCTTTTATAAACAGGTCTGACTCTCACTAAGTCGTAGAAAATGATTTAAAACTTCCACAGACAGACTCCAGCTAAAGGCTGAAGACGTCTCAGAGGTGATTCCACTGAGACAAAAGTCACCAAATTCTTCATTTGGGTTGTTTCGTATGTGAAATATAATTCCAGCTGATTACACATGATTTATACACGGTGTTATTAACATTTCAAGTATCTTCCTTTGCAGGTCAGTTGATACTATTCGAAGATAAATCAACAATGGACAACTTGTTATTTTGTTGTCAACAACAGGCCGAAATTCTTTTTCTTTTTGGCCTTTAGACGTAGAGGTTTTAGAGCTCGTGTAACTGCACTTTTCACAGGTCGTAAAAACACTGACATGTTTATCTTTCTCCACAGGAATAACAACACACCAACGACAAACACAACGGCCCACAAACACAGCTACAACAGCTAAACTTTTCTGACCTGAGCAGCTTTTTATTTTGTACTTTTTCTATTTCAGGCTGCAAATTCCACTTTTTTACAATCTCACTTAATAACATCTGATGTAACTAAACATTCAAGATGCAAGATTAAATCCAACAGTTTTGTCATGTGGGTAAAGATTGCCAACGTGGTAATTTGTACAATTTCTACATGATCTAAAAATAAGCGAGGACAGAACATCCAAAACATCTTACAACAGGCAGCGTTTCAAAACTTTCCTCGCAATGTCCTAATATGTAAGATACACCGACTATAAATGCTTACACCCTTTTCACTGCCCCCCCCCCTTTTTTTTTTACTGGCTCACAGTCGATGTTATTTGGATATAATAAAAACATAAAAAGCAAAAACCTTTTACTATTTTTTACTGTGATGCACCTTGAGGTGAGACGCCACTGATTTTAAACATAAAAGTGTGTTTACAGGTGTTGGACAGTGCTAAATGTGAAAAAGTTTTATAAAGCTTTCTGTGAAAGCTGCATCAAATCTGATAAACTGCCCCGAGTGATTATAAAGAGTCGATTGCAGAAAAAAAGAAATCTTAGGGTGTGGAGTTTCCAGAGAAGTGAGCTCACCAGACAACCAACAGTATCTGTTCAACACTGTTTCTGTTGATCAGTGTCAAAAACATCGACTCGGAATGAATCTTTTCAAAGTTTCTTTTCCCCCCGTTTCACCTACCGGAGTGTATGAGCATGTGCTGCTTCAGATTTTGAATGCGTGTGAATCGGACTCCGCAGGTGGGACACTGAAAGGGCCGGTCAGGGCCGTTGGTGCCGGGTCGGGCTGAAGGGCTGATGTAGAGGTGGTACGGGTACTGAATACCCTCCAGCCTGAAACACAACCACACAGAGAATCAAATCGAATACTTTCTTTGTCTCTTCTCAAAAAATATCTTTTTATCGTGGTTCTGGTCATTTAAAGACACGAGCTGTGGGATGCTCTCACATATTAATGTGCATCATGTCTTCAACAAGACGTCTAAATTTATTACCTATCCAGGTGTGGCCCAGACACCCACTAATGATCTCTAGGTCTATATATTCTCTCGCTGCCTGTGACTCGCCTCGCTGCAAGTTGTAACAAAGCGTGATACCTTTCGTCATCTTCTGCATGTCCTCCAGCGTTAGAGGTGCTCTGCATTGACGGCAAGCCCTCAGACACTCCCTCATCCATCGACCCTGAGAGGACGAACAAACAGAAAATCATATGGTAGCTGTCTACTGAATTTCTGACAGCAGAAGAGTTAAAAAGTATACTGGAGGCGTTTGAAGACTAATCCGTTATTCAAGGGTTGATGCTGCTGACCACTTCCCTTTTTTTTTTTGCTGACACCAATACAAATAAAAATCCTGCTGGTGGGTGAAGCAGGTTGATTGTGTGTCTTACAAAGTGACGCTGTGTTAACTGGATCAGGACGCAGCCTCTATTATAACACTGGTAGATACAGTAACAGTGATGTGTCTTTAATACACCCATGAAGAAGTAATTCTTAACACCCCACCTATAGAAGAGGACTGTGGACTGATGAGGAGCTCCTCCTGGACCTGCTCACTCCCCGGCACCGTCTGCTGGTCACTCATCGAGCTCTGGGAGGCACTGACCGGTTGAGAGGACGCCTCCTGAACCTCCTCATCACTGAGACGCTCCACCTTCACCCTCACGTCTTCTTCTTCTGCCGGCACGGGCGACGACACCGCCTTGGAGCTCTCGCACGTCAGGAAGTCGCTGAGCCGCCGGCCCACCACCACCTCCGAGGTCGCCGGAGCGCCCTGCTCTAAACAGCGAGGGCTCTCCGGGAGCTTCGATTTGTCCGAGTGGAACCTCCGGTCGATGCCGAACGGGAACGTCCATGGGAAGGCCAGGGAGGACTCCACGGGCTGGGCTGTGCTGTCTGAGAATGAGGGGGAGGGGTTGGGGATCTGAGGGGAGGTGGTGACGATCTGTGTAGTGCATTTGAGCGGACTCTCAGGTGACGCCATTGTTACAAAGCTCTTGCGTTTCCGTCGGGACTCGCGGCAGATAGGAACGTTTCTCTCCATCACGCTGCAGTCCGACGACACCGGCGACACGCTGCCGTCCAGAGGCGTCAGGGCGCAGTTAGACGAGGCGCTCTCTTGTGCTGTTTCGTGCGGTTTGTCTGCCGTCATGTTGTTGTTGTTGTTGTTGTTGCCCGGGCTCCACAGAATACTTGACTTCATGAACTCGGAACACGTGCTCGCCACAGCAAACATCTGCATGTAGCTTGCAGCCGCCAGGACGTCGATGATGTTCTCCGTGCTGATGGAGAGGGTCGACGTGTAGGCGTACTCCAACAGAGGCGCGAAGCCGCTAACAGTCACATGATGGAGGTCCAACACAAACTTGTCCTCCTCCTCCGGCCGGCCCACCAGTTTGGAGCGGAAGAATTCACTGCAGCAGGCGAGCACCACTTTGTGAGCCAAGAAGAGCTTGTCTTGGACGCGGATGGTGACATCACACAAGTGACCCTCGTTGCGTAAAGCGTTGAGCTTCTCCAGCATCTCCTGGCTGTGGGAGGTCGAGCTGTGGGTGAAGGTCTTGACCCCCATGTTGGAGTCAGGTCCTGACTCTGTACAGGAAATGCGTCCTGCAGGGAGAGGTGAAAAAAAAAACCGACTTCAGTTTGTAAAAGTATTTCAGGAGTCAAAGATCTATTTCTGGTGGGAAAAGTGTCATCGTTAGTGTATATAACAATACCTATGTGTCCAATGATTACCTAACTAACACTTCATCAGAAATCACCAAGTTCAGAGAGAAAACTCAGATGTCACACGACACAAAACACCAGATCCACAGTAAATAAAGTGTGAAAAAAGTCAGTTTCACTGTGGAAGGCAGTGGGTGTAGGTAAGGGAGAAATACTACGGTGCTCTCTGAGCTCTGAGGGGAAGGAAAGGTGGGGGCATGGGGGACAAAATGCCAAGTTATGTAACAACAATCAAAGCAGATGCGCAGCGATGCGAGCCAGACCCATGTGGAGGCCAGTGCACTACAGGATGCTCAGCAGCTGTCTGTGAGACATGTGGATTCTTTGAGGCATGAGATTTTCCATCAAACAAAAGCTCAAGTGAAGGGGCTCTCGCAGGGAGAGCGCACTCCCCTTCTCTCTCTCACACACACACACACACACACACACACACACACACACAAACACACACAGACACACACACACCAAAGGAAAATACTCTTGGGCTATGTTGGCCCAGTGAAGGCAAAGTGAATTATAGACCTGGGCTTCGGTGGTGCAACAAGAGAGTTCCTAGTCTGAACCAGCAAACAGCGCTAATAGAAAAGAGTCCACCAAGGGGTTTTCATACGGCCACACTGTCTCCTGAAGGAGAATTATTCGTCTACATTATCTCTATCAACTTCTTCCTGATGTAAGAGTAGATGAACTTGACAAAGAGGTGATGTTTAAAAATCAAATGTCACAATGATTTCAATAAAACTTTGACCTCTGATACAAATTACATCTTTAAGAGAAGATTCGACAATTCTTCAGTGAAGAAAAAAGTAAAACCAAAAACATTTTACTTTATCTAATGATCTAAATTAATGTCTTATAACTTGTTGATAAGTCCTTGGTCAAATTAAAGACCATTTTACATCTTAAAGGTCATGCAGTGCATCAAATACACCTGTATGATTACATTTATCTCCTACGTGCCTCACTGCAAAGCTTCAACAATAGATTCAATGGACAGAAAATCCTGACAGTGACTATTTCATGATATTTTCATCGATAAATATAAAACCTTTTCTTGGCTGAAGCTTCACAAATGTGAGGATTTGTTGGCTCTTTCACTTTCACTTCACTGTGCACTGAGCATTTTGCTTTGTCAGACAAAATAAGCCATTTGAAGACACAACTGGGACATTTTATACGCTCATAGATCAACTGATAGATCAACAGTTATGTAACTAAAAATCAGCAACGCTAAAAAATAAAATAAAAAATTTGCCACAAAAATATTTATGATTGTGATAGAGCAGGAGCCTGAACCACGGAGCAGGATTTATTGTGTTATCCAGCTGTCTTTGGGCTTATCTCTGGTTATCTGGTATCACGTAGCTGGCTCACTTTTAACCGAGGCAGATCGCCATGGTAACCTACGCTGCTGTAGGGAACTTCAGAGAATCAGAACCTGTCAACAGCCCAATTAATGACCGATCAGATCCCCAGACAAACGGGAGTAATAATTCCTATGGTATCCCAACAGGGACAAAAGAGTTTACAAATAATATTAATAAAAGGCAATAGTTATTTTATATAAATAAATTCACTCTGGTTTTAGTTTATCTCACTAAATGAATTCATAAAGACGATTATTGAATTATTGAATTTTCACTGCACAAAGATTCTTTCATTCCCGATAGTTTTCCTTTATAATATGTCCTGAGTTTTACGCTGATATTTGGAAATAATTTGTGTTTCTACAGTGTATTCTAGTTTTCAGGGCTGGATATCTTCACTGATCTTCCCATTGTTCAACAGGTGAACTACACTGTTGCTTGCTTGAATATAAAACTGTGTAAAGTGCACAAATTTCCCGGTTATAAAACTGTGGAACAAGAATTTATTTTCCTTGGCAAATGCAAAACAACTAAAACATGATACGTTTAGACTAGTTCAGTGAAAAACAGCTGAGCAAGAATATAAAAAAAGACCTGCACCACTTACAAGGGCGTCATCGTTATGCACATTTTCAAAAATAAACGCTACAGCTGCGCGTGGACTGTCAGCAGATGCTTAAACCAAGTACACCACATTCACTTTAATGGTCGCTTTGAGAACAGACAGGTCAGGAACTGAAAGTCTGCTCACTAATTCATCTCCACTGTTTGTATTGAAGAGACGTCAGCCAGACATCTGCACACAGCTGGCTAGCTTAGCGTTATCTACCGGGCAGGGACAGATTGAATAAAGTAGAATCCCACAGCTTCATGAGCAGTCTTTTTTCAGTCTGTCACTCTCGTAGATTTGATCTCTAGAGTCGCTTTAAGATCGTCAGCTGACCTGCAGCGGATCGGCAAAGACGGTAACTATTTACATCACAGCAGTGTCAGGTTGGAGGATACGCATCCTCAGGGCCTGTACCACAAAGCGAGTTCATATTGGTCTGGCTCTCTTTGGGTCACCTGGCTTCACTAAGCCTGGATCACCTGTATCATGAAGCTAGTTATCAACTGGCTCAGTTAACTCCAGGTTTACCTATCTAGTTACAAGTGCATTCATGCAACACTAGAAATAATTTCAAATTATCAAAGTAAGGTTAAGGCTATTTCATTTAGTTAAGTGAATTCTTATATAATATATATTTAATATAGTGTGAGTATTTTTTGTCTGGTAATAAACAAACTTTTATGAATATGTGATGCACATAAATCGCAATATTTAAGTGTGTGGAATATTTTTCAAAAAAAAAATACAAGAAGGCAAAGTTTTTATTTCCAATTATTATCACAACGTCTCCTTGTGTTATTAAGAGCTTCAGTTGTAGAATATGAATGTAAAATCATGTTTATTGTAAGAATTATGACAGGAGTGGAAGAATCTTTGTGCAATTAAAATGCTGCTATAACTGTCATTTTGTATTTTGCTTGTTAGAAGTTTTTATTGTTTAATACTTTTTTGTAAACATCTTTGTCAGGATCCTGTGGGAATGTTAAATCAGGTTTTCCAGTGATCTGATTGGTCAACAGTCGGGCTATTGACAGGTGTTAATCTGATTGACTGAAGTTAACCTGCTCCATCACAGGTCACCATGGTGATCTCCTCCGTTGAAGCCCGAGTTAAGCCCAAACACATCTGGATAACCCACTTATCTCGCTCCGTGGTGCAGGCCTGTGTTACTTTCACTCTGTTTACATCACATATGAGAAAGTGACCACAGACACTTGACAGGAAGAGACTGCAGAGAGCTGACAGAAAACAAGAAAGCGTGTGTGTATGTAAGGAAGAGGGGGGAAAGTATCTGCTAAACAAATATGTTTCCTACAATCACAGTTTAGCACTAGCTAACAGTGTCAAGTTAATAGGTCAAGTCAGCCAGGAGATGAAAAGCACATCCGATTTCAACTGTCAAAATAAAAGACAGATGAATCCTGCAACATCTTTTATCTCAATATTACATTTAAATCATTTTCTTTTTTTAATCAGATACTTTTATTACCTACACATATTAAGATGTAGTTACAATTTCTGTAGTATAAATTAAAATAAGAAAATAAAACCCATTATTTATTCTCATCACCTGATTAGACCCGTACGTTATCTTAAAAACAGCTCTATTCTTATCCTGTATTGTGTTCAGCATTTTTCCATTCCGGTTCATTTGTACATAAATACAACATTACAATACACAATTCAAAAGAAAAGTTTTATGACCAAGTGGCAGAAATAAATCTTTTTTTTACCCCATTTATTTTGAAGCCGGTTCAGCCACATTCCGGGTTTGACCGTGGATAACCCCGCACACATCGACGCAGCTGCTGCACATTAGCTAACCGCCGTTAGCTATCAAGCTAGCGCTAGCCAACGCAACACGGTGCTAATAGTCGCTCTGTTTGCTCTTATCGATGCTTAGACGACAAAGCAGCCCGATACGAGCGTACAACGTGGGGTTACCGTAATCACACAGACTGTATGAAGGGAATTTACCTTCTGAGTTGAGGCCTGAGGTAACGGCTGGGCCTCGGGATGCGAACAGCTCAGCTGACAAAAAGCAGCGATAGTCGGAGACAGCGGTTCGCCCTGCTGCTCCCCTCCGCTCACTCACATTCCTTGTGTTTCTCGGGCAGTTGTCCGCCTGCCATCCGCCAAACCTCACAGTTTAAACAACGCTCGCACGAATTCACATCACACCGCGCGGGCATTTAAAGTTTTCGAGGTGCTGTGTTTTAATTCCTTTGTGCTCCCCGCTGTTCTTTCTGCGCTGTATTTGTATCCCCACAATGCAACGCGCACCCCTCCACTGTACTGTACTGTAAGAAACAGGAAGTGTCACATTTAGCGACATGTACAACACAACTCACATGCTGCTCAGGAATTCCCACAGTTTATATTAATTCACATGCACCAATATGACTTTCTATAGACATGTTAATCTAATCAGAACTGCAGATCTGTTATATGTGCTGTCCATACATTTTTCCCTCATATTATCATTTACTTATATTTTCAAATGGATTCTGAATTTAATATACATTTTTTTCAACTTACTCAACTCTTTGACACCTGAATAAAAGGCCATGAGACTTCATGAGTCTGGGAACCCCCAGGGATCCTTGAGGGGGTTCCTAGGGATTCCCAGCAAAAAGGGGAATTGATTATTTTCACTATAATTCTGTCCCTAATTAACATAATGAAAGAATGCATGAGTATTTTGGTTCATGGGTTTCAAACACTTTCTGTGATAAAACATCTAAAAGCAAAAATCTTATCAAACTGGGGTCTGTAGTCTCATTTGTGTCAGTTTTAGTCGCCTCAAAAGTTCGAGAACCAGTGCTCTAGGTAAGACGTTTGCTGCCGCCCCTGTAGGGTCAGATTTCGCCATAGAATATTAAAGAAAATAATAATAATTTTAGAATAATTATTATTACTTTAACTTTATTCAACTTCTGTTCTGTGTCATGTCGCCATCATCTGTCAGTTAATATCTGTTTTTAATATGAGCCTTTCACATATACCATTACACAACATTCAGAGCACATAACAGTATGTATGATGACTCAGCAGGTCGTTCCCTTCAGTGCTTTAATGGAGCCCATTGAATTTGACAGCTGTCAGTTCAGGCACAAACATCTGGAGTTATCACTGATAGGCTACCTTCATCAAAACACATGGATTTGTTTTCTTCGTGACATCAGAGACATTACCGTGATGTCAGGGTAGCCAGTTTGTTTATTATCACAGGCTTTCTTTTGTTAGACGAGCAGAACATCCTGGTGCCATCTGTTCTTCAGGTAAATGACGCACATGCACCCGTCCGTCCACATGAACAGAAAACGTGATTCATCAGACCAGGACACTTTCCTCCACTGCTCCAGTTCCAGCTCTGTGGGATTCGGGCCAGACGGGCCAGCCTTCACTCCCCTCGGGGGCCCATTACCCTAACGCCAGTTTAACAGTCATCCCTCCTTGGATCACTTCTGGTAGGTACCAACCACTGCACACCTGCAGTTTTGGAGATGTTCCAACCCGGTCGTCTTTCCTGATTCCAACAAGTCAAGCTCAAGAACTGACTGCTGACGTGCTGCTGAAGGCTGGTGTTGTACTATCTGCATCCGCAAGCACACAAGAGTCTGTTAGGGTCTGAGTGACGTGAAGTGCGTCATCAGAGAGTGTACACAAGGCTGTGTGTGGACATTTGTGGCTGTTATAGTACAAGGGCACCGACTGTTAATGTGTCCTCCAAGCAGACGAGAGAGTCGTATAAAAAGGATAGTGTTATACTTTCTTCATCCGCAAGTACGCGAAGGTTTGAGTGACAAATATGTCATCGTTAGAGGGTGTAAACAAGGCTCTGTGTGCACGTACGTGTACGCTACACTACAAGGGCACCGACTGTGCGAGCGTCCTCCAAGTGGACTAGAGAGTAGTATAATAAGAACAACTATGTGTCCGCACTGTCTGCAGCTGTTCATGTTTAATTGAGGCTTAATACTTCCCACCCCATTGACAGGTGCCGCTGTAGCAAGATAATCAGCGTTATTCACTGTTGTGTCTGATCGGTGTTCACCAGGGAGCTGATGAGGGAAAGGGGAAAAGGTCAGCGGGTGGGTGTGGGGGAATCAGGCGACTGGAAAGACAGGAAGGGGTGGGGTCACTGCAGGGCAGGTGGAAGTGGCAATGAAAGATTTAATAGCTGTTTCTATTTTCTAATATTTCTTAATGTCAGACATCAAACTCATTTTTTCCATTTCCATGGAGCTTGTTGAACTGTGAGAACACCAGGATGGAAACAGATTTAAAGTCTGATATGTTGTATTTTATAAATACATTGGTACGTTGTCAACGATCCAAACCAAACCAAATTCTGTGAATGATATTACGGCCACTCCGGTATTTGTAACCCATCATGATTTTCACGTCCGCCGAGCTCAGACAGCTGCGAATAGAACACGACTGACATCAAAAATAGGACATTGTTAAGTTACAGCTGTTGCCTGTTAAACGGAGGTTCCTCCCTAACCACAGCTACTGAGTATTTTCTCCCTTTATTTCAGATGTCTGAGCAGAGAAACTATTCCAATGTGGGAGGATTTTACTGAGCATCTTAAGGGGTTTGAGTTAGTAAAACGTGCAATGAAATCTGCCGCACCCAGCTGTTAAAAGCAGTCGACCCACCTACGTAAAAGAATTCCATTAGTCTGGTCTTCGGCGGTCGGGTTTAGTGTCCCGTAACGGTCTAAACGAGCGCTGTGGAAAACATGGAAAACTTCAATGTTTGTTTGGAATTTATGGGACATTTTCAAGTATGTGTACTCACCGTTCTGGAAACAACAATCTGGTTTTTACAGTTTTGGATGCAGACGTTTGAGGAACTGTTGCCTCTTGTTTGTCACTGAGGATAAGGATCAGTAAAGGAGAGCAACGTACTGACATAAATGTGTTTATTTGACCATTTTTATGACAAAAATCTCAAAGACAGCAGCATTTGCCATTTTAATTACATGTCCAAGGTAAAAACTTTACAAAAATAAATAGCTTAAAAAGGAAGCTGTAATAATAAAATAGTATGGTCCTTCACTGAAGGGATATAGGCCTAATACTTCATCTCTTTTGTTTTATAACATACTGTAAATTAACAACAGGAATGAAGAAATCAAATATACATACCAGAGTCTGAAAACAACTGTGAGGGTTTAACAAATAAAAGTCTGAAAATGAATAAAATCAATGTTATTTTTTCATATACACGATAGATAGTAAGCTAATAATTTAACTTAGTAATAACACCTCCAAAGGAACATTTGTTGCATTGCAAATTGTTTGTACCGCTATTCGTCTCCACTGCATCATAATGCACCTGGGAAAAGGCTAAAGTTCAACTACAGGGCAGAGGGAAAGTCTCTGTCGTGGGTTGTTCTGGTCGGGAACGACCAGTCGGTATCTAAACTAAAATCTTTACACATCATGTAAAACTCAAATTCTGTTCATTTCTATAAATTCTACACGTGCAGTTCACCAATTCAAACTGTTTATTGTGATTTAGGCCTCATTTTAAAGTCCAAAATATTGTCAGGTTTTAGCGTCAGTGGATGTTTGTTTTTTTTGCATATTTCAACAATGCTAAGTTTCAGGATAAAAACATGACATCTTCATCACAGTCACATCTTGGTATGTGTGCATAAAAGATAAGGAATCAAAACAGAAGCACATTTCCACAAGGCTTGAATCCCAGCGCCTCAATCATATGGACCTACCTCAATAACAGGTAAATGGCTTGATCAAAGCTTTATAGGGGATTGAATGGAGGTATATTTACACTGTGCTGGTGTTTGACAGCAGGTTTCGTGCCGTTGTTCTAGCCCCACTTTAAACAGACAGCTAACTCACCAAGACAAACTGCAGGTGTTACCAAACGTTATCCCAACAGGGTGTTTGTGTTGAAAGCGGAACTAGAAAAACTTCTCATTCTGGAGAAAACACACACACAGCACCTTCATCTAGCATCTATACAAACATCACATGAGGTAGATTTCCATTGTTTATAGTGGTTGTCAAATGTCAACAAAAGATGACAAAGCAAAAAATTCAGGCAAATGCCCTTGATGTGACTCGATGTGACCAGTTGGTAACATGGACGGATTATGAGACAGTGGGCCACTGACACAAAAGAACGACTCAGAGATGTTGTTTGTCATTTTGCTTCTTTGTGGTTGTTTTGCATCTCTTTGTTGTCATTTAATATCTGTTCGTACTCATCCTGTGTCTCTTTGTGGTTGTTTTGCAACTCTGCAGATAGTTTGTTTTATATTTGTTTGTGGTCATTTCGTGTCTCTCTGTAGTCATTATGTCCCCTGACCCCCGGGGGCCCCGGTGCCTGAGCCCAGCATGACTGCTCAGTAATCCATCCATGGTTGGTAAGTGCAGTCAGACCAAAGCGGGAGAGTTCACTGTACTCATGTTCTTCATAAGCACTCCTGGTTGAGACATTCTCCGTAGACCGGCTCTGGGATTTTGTTCGGGTCGCACTTCTCTGGCTCAGCAGTCTTCCCAGTGTAGTCTATGCAGAGGACGCTGCGGCGGCGCTCGCCCTGGCCACAAGTTCGTGAGCAGGCGGACCAAGGTCCCAACTGCCACATGGGACACGGCGCGTCCCCACAAGCCCTGATGTCCACAGGTTTCAGGTCTTTGTCGCACTGGCTGGAGAGGATGCCTGCACTGTCTCGGCATTCAACGTTCCTCCTGGACCACCCGGAGCCGCAGCTCTTGGAGCACTCAGACCACTCCCCCAGCACCCAGTCAGGCACGCCGAAGGGCTGAATCATATGCAACGACAGCGACGAGCCCTTCCTCTCCTTGGATTTATTGAAGGTCACATCTCTCGGGATGAAAAAGGTGTATTTGACCTTAGGCAGGTTGGCGTCGCCGGCGGTGGCCAGGAGTTGGACGGTGATGGTTTCCTTCAGCTGCCTGAAGCTCTGGATCCTCTCCAGCGTGGTGGAGGAGCCGCTGTACTTCAGCACGGCACCGAGCACAGGGATGTCCTGCTCCACCGTGGACACAGAGAAGTTACCGTTGAGGATGTAACCACCGCTCTCTCTCTTTATCGCCAGGTAGTTCCCGTCATGTTTGATCCCTCTGTGGCTCCGCTGCTTGATGTCGATGTTTGTGGCGCCAATGGGAATTGTCACAATGTCACTGTATCCGTATCTGGTAGAGAAAAGACAGAACTTTGTTTTGATCATGAATAGACTTTGTTTTGCCTTAAACTGATTTAAAATTTTTGGAAAATGTTTTCTTTCAAGAGACAGAATAGAAAATGGATAAAAGCAGGTCTAGGTTCTATATTAATACTGTGAAAGTATCAAAGCCTCAGTCCACAGAGAAATGTACACAGCCTGTATTCAGAAACTGAGCCTTAAAACCAGCCGTCAGGACTTCTGGAACTTTGTGATGTCACAAAAAACCACAAATATATCTTCAACAACACTTAAATAAAACACATGGGAAGAGGAAAATATGGAGCTTTAAGTGCATGGCTGGAACTGGGAGGAAGTTAGCCTAGCTTAGCATAAAGAAAACAGTTAGCCTAGTTCTGTCATATGGAAGATACACTTATAGACAGAACCAGGCCGTAATATGTTTATGCTCTCATAGCTTCAAAATATTAACATCAAGATAAGCAAGCAAGAGGAAGTGATGGTTTCTCTGCCACAGTCTTGATTCACTCAGAGATCAACACTCACACAACTTGATATCAAAACCTTCTCTGCACTCTCCTGCTCTGCAACTGTAGAGCAAGGAAATGAAGACGTGCACTTCAGTGAATATTCAGTGTAACTACATTTTCTATTTTTACACCACTTACGTTGCTTTGTTGTAGGAGCCTGTGATCTTTCTGCAGGTGAGCCCGCTTCCTCCACACACTCCACACTTATCCACTCTCCTGTTGGATCCGATCACCTGGTCGCAGCCCGCCTTCACACACTGGCCTTGCACACACACCGATGTGGTGTCGGGGCCGCAGGTCGTCCCATCGATCACCTGCGTCGACACAACAAGAGGGTGTTGATTCTACACATACAGGTGCAACGTTGTCACAAGGACAACTGCAAAAAGGTTTAACTTAAAGTTTTTACAAGCTTTTTCCAGAGCTTTCAATAACAGGTTACAGTTTTCATCAGTGGATGAAGGTTAAAGGATACAATTAGGAAACATCCTGATTGTGCAAGACCTGATTTTAAAGCTCCACCCACTGATGAAGACCATGAGATGCAACTGAAAACACCTAAACAAACTGCCAGACTCCTGCTGTGCCATGTAAGATCTACATGTCACTGACAAACAAAACTGAATTTGAAGAAATAGTTTCACTTTGATGGGAAAGCATCAGATCGTATCAGAGCTGGAACACGTCATGTGTAACATGGTTGTGTTGGAGCTGTGGCGTCGAGCGCAGACACTGTACCTTGGATTCGAACACCTTAAATTCGCTGCTGCCTCTGGCCCTGCAGAACAGCTTACACCTGTCTCTGGGGGAAACGCCGGCGTACTTGGGTATCCACTGTTTCATGTTGCCGTTGAAGTCCAGGTAGTGGAGGCTGTTGTACTTCTCACACTGCTCCTCTCTGAAACTCTTCCCTGTGGGTCAAACACGAGGTCGTGTACAACAGATCAGATAACAGGAAGCTCTTCAAAATATAATAACAAATCATTTTCAAAGTAAAATCTCTACCTACCAGAACTATAAAATAACCCTACAATCAACTAAGTTAATAATAAAACTTTTATTATATATAATATAATTAATATATGTTAATAATATAAGTGAATAAGTCTGTATTTATATTTCTATATTGATCAAATATTTGAATGATGTTATGATTGATTGTTTGCAGTAACATGTATATCAGGCTGATATACTGGATGTGTTCCGGTCTAAAAGCCGAAACAATAAGTCAATTAGTTGATCAATACAAATTTAATCAGAAAATATATTGATAAAATTCAACTGCCAAGTCATTAATCAAACAAAAATACCACTAATTAGTTTCAGTTGTGAGAAATGTAATATTATACTGTCTGCCTGAAGGTGGGAGGTAAATTGATTCCATGAGCATGATGATGACGAGGATGATGATGATTGGTGAATGATGATTTTTGTCATTATTTCTACTTTGTCAAATGAATAAAAGTCTGGTCAAAACACTGAATGTTTGTATTTGGTTCAAAAACGTTTGTTACATTTATTTAAAATTACACCGGATTGTTTTTATAGTTTTATCTGCTCTTTTTCAAGCACTTTGTAACGTAGTTTCTGTATAAATAAAGATTATTATTATCATTATTATAAAATAGCAAAATATTACAAAGGATCAGTTTACATCATATAGACTATCAGCAGCCTCAGGTGTGTGCTGATCCTCACCTTCACTGTTGTGGCAGGGCAGCGTGTTGCAGGACTGGTACTGGACCCTCTGGCCCTCACAGTACTTCCCTCCGTTCTGAGGCACGGGGTCGGTGCACTCCCTGTAGGAGAACTCCACCCCGCCTCCACATGTTCTGGAGCACTGCTGCCACGGTCCCCACGAGCTCCAGCCGCCGTCCACAACCACCTGCGGTACAACACGAGCGAGAAAAGAGGGGGAAAAAAAAAAAAAGAGCATTCAGAGTATTTGGTTAGAGCTCGGTGCCAAAGGCAATCTCAGCTGCTCGGTCCAAAACCACAGTCTGGGCTTCTGGGTTTGAGGCCGCACAGTGTGTTGGCGTGCCGCGCCTCCAGCCCAGATCTGAGCTGGAGTTCGGCACGCGCCTGCTGTCTGCCTCGACCCATGTTCCCGCCACATGTGTCACTCACCGCTGGGGGAACCTGCCATGCTGCAGCTTTGTGAGGCTAAAGTATGAAAGTAAGTGTGTGTGTGTGTGTGTGTGTGTGTGTGTGTGTGTGTGTGTGCAGGATATATGGGCGTGTGTTTGCTATCATGGGTGTCCTTTCCAGATGTTTTCTGAGTTTGGAGCAGCTAACATCACAATTCATAAACAGATGTGTCATTATAAACACGAGGAGAAGATATCAAGGCAATCAAGCTAAAATAAAACTCTGAGACGTAAAAACGTTCTTTAAAGGAAGCAGCTGGATTTAATGCTGTAATATGTTCTTTCAGCCTGAACTTTCATTCATGTATTTCTACTTAAAACTGCACAAAGCTGCAGTACTGAAAAGTTCTTTGTATTTATTACTTTTTAGTAGTTTAAGCTGAAAGTCTTCTCCTAAAACACAAGATTTTTAAAGCAGCTTTTTGCATTAGTTCTTTGGGTTGTTGGTTAAAAAGGAAAATAAAGTCTGAATCAAACAAATTGTTGAGATTGTTAAACTGCAGCTTTCAGTTGTGTCACACAGTTTTCTTCTGCCCAATTGTTTTTGCAATTGTAGACGTTTAAATTTCCATTTTTCTTGGCGCTTTCGGGACTTCTCATCACGATTGGCTTAAAAGTCGAGCATGAACGTTCAGTCTTTACCTCAGAAAAAAACAGATGACCAAACAGTTTTACCTCAAGGTCCCTTTCAACAATATTACACAACTTCTCCAGCTGCTGTTTTCAAGGTCAAGAAAGAACTTTGATTAAGTTCAAATTTACAATTATAATTTTAAACCAGATATTGATCTGGGCAGAACGCAAATTAGCTCACAGTTAATTTAAGATAATAACCGGTGTCATTAATGTTGTAACACAAAACATGAAACTCTATCAGGCCTAAAGAAATCACAGATCTAATTATGATTATATCTGTGGTGGGAGATTGTTTCAAAAGTTGCTGACTCACGAGTTTCACGACTACAAGTTCGTTCACTCTGTTTCTGAGAAAAATGAGGTTTGAACTTCAAAGGAAGTGACTCATCAAAACCTGCAGTTGGTTCTCAGCAGCGAGCAAAACACACACCATCAGCACGCAGCACCAAACAGCATGTACATGAAGTCCGCAGAGTGTGAATGCATCGACATCGTGTTACATGCGTTCAAGGTTAATGTGGTCAGAAATGATTGACAGCTACTCTGGAAGAGCAACGTGTTGTTGTGACTTCACAGCTCTTCAAGTTGCTCTGAAAACAACTGAAACAGTTTTTGGTTGATGTGATGATTCGTCCTGCTCTTTCTGTGACAAAGTCCACAGTCCTCGCTCTGTGTAAAGCTAATACAAGGTCTCAGCAGTGTATTTTCCAAAGCTACCTCCCTTTTAATACACAGTCTCTCTGTCATTGCCTGGATTTGGTTCCTGGTTGAATTGTATTTACCTTGCGATTGTGAAGTTGGCACCGTGGCAACTTTCCATTTATGAAATCCTGTCAGTAAGTATAACAAACCGCTGTGCAGTGTTTTGGAGTCTGATAAGTGTTTAAACACATAATCTCTTACTGCAACTTGACTCAAGAGATCGTATTTGTCCCTGTTGGAACCTTTTTAAACAACACGCCGCCATCAACGCAGCCGCCTGCACTGCTTCAGCAGAGGGCTGTTCATTGGTCTGAACTCCTGCTAACCTTCATTTTTGCACAGCGGGAGGAAGTGGAGACACGTCGTCCATCTTTATGTACACATTACTACACATCACATTACGGCGTTATGAGCTTGATATGGTCGTTGCATCAAAAGGGAAGTAGCAACATTAGCATTATTCTGGAGTCGTGTTTCTGGATATCTGATGAATGTAAGTCCAGTGTATATTCTCTCTCCTTCTAGATCGATTTTGTTTCCAACACTTCATTAGAAAATATTCTAAATCGCTGCAAAATCAGCTGATCAATCTCTGTAGGTTTGTCGTTCAAACCAATATTGACTCTTGCAGATGTAAAGACCATGTAACTTTTGAGCAACGGTGGAAACTGTGTTCATAATTGACAATTCAAGAAGTGAAGAGTCATAAAGTCAGTGAACTGTCTCATTAATGTCAGTTACGCAGCTACGTTTGCTAACATTAGCTAGCACTAGCCACCATAAGCTACTGGTCATACCGGACCAACGAGTTGAACAGTGGGTGGTTTTATTACCAACATGATTTTTTATTTTTTCCTTCAAAATGAACACAGTGGAAGAAAAACACAATTTTCTTACCAGTGGCTTCATCACCTCTTGGGTTGCCATGCAGGCTCCATGGAGACAGGTCCCGTTGAGGCCACAGGAAGTGCCGTCAGCCCAGGGCAGGCTGCCGTTCTTGGTGGTGCACTGCGGCGTCCCGTCCTCCTGACACCACAGCTGGCTGCAGACTTCACTGTCTGACGTGTTGGGGCAGTGGATGAACTCCTCTCCGAAGGTCTGCTGGCACTGCTGGTCCAGGCTGTACTTGGTGCCCGGAAGCTCTCTTGGTAAAGGCATGGTGCTCTCTGGGACGTCCAGCAGACAGTCCCCTGCGCTCGCAACACAAAGCAACACTGTATGAGACTAATGATATTGTGATTTATGGAGAGTCTGAACTCGACAATGGCAGCAGTGGGACAATGGTGAATGTGTTGCTCTTTGTGTGTGGCGTGACACCAGTGGAAAAACATTCAGGGAAAGTTGTGTCCCGACTATAAAAACAAGTAATTTAAATTTTTTTATAGGCAGGCCAGTGCTCTGAATCTGGACATTTGACAGCTATTCTAAATCTGAATTTATTCATTGTTCCACTAATGATTCTTTATTACATTCAATAAGCTCTTGTCTGGAGTTGTCAATGACATGCACAGTTCGGTATGAACATTCTCAGCCACATGAGTTTTCGTTGGAGACATTTTCCAACTGATAAAGAGCATATTTTGCTGACACCAGCTGTTGCTTTTGGCTGCGGAGGTGGAGAACAGGAAGAGGTCCATAGTATGACTCAGTGGGAAAGAAGGTTCACTGATAGGTCTAGCAAGGATACAAACAATACAAGATGCACGGCACGAGGCGGGGAGAGAGAGAGAGGAACACAAAAGGGAAAGAGTGAGAAGAGGAGGATGTGGAAAGAGAAGAGGTGGAAATCCCGGGCAAGATAAACCCATAATTTGAAGGGAGTGACATGTTTGAGCAGGGAAGCTGTAGTCGGAGCAGGAGAGGAAGAAGAGCATGTTTTATTCAACTGGTAACAGAGCCGCAGTGTCCTGAAATATTTCCTACCGTGTCCATTGTCGAAGAACTCTGTGATGTAGAGAGCGCTGCAGGGCGACCACGGCGCCGTCTTGTTGAGGCTGACAAACAGAGGGGCCATCAGGTGATGTCCTCCCAGGTCCCCGAACAGCCTCTCGCAGGTCTTGGAGTCGTCGTGAGGCATGCTCAACACGTGACCTGCAGTGGGAGAGGACGTGGTGATAAGGATGTGATGTTTTGTTTTTTCCATAAAGCCCACCCGCACACACACACACACACACACACACACACACACACACACACACACACACACACACACAAACACACAGCAATAAAACTCGATCTAACCGAGCTCATGTGCAGCTGTGAAGGCGGCTTGGAGGCCGTTGTCTTCGATGACTGAGCAGCTTCTCTTGGGGTCGCACATCGTCCCGACGTCGGCCACGCCCAGCGTGTCGCAGCTCTTCTGTCCGCAGATGTCCTGCAACACAAACACAGCAAACACTGAAGAAAATGGAGCACGAGGTCAAAAGGTGGTCAGTTCTTAGTAGTATGGCTCTTTGACTAGTGGTATATCTCTGCTGATTGACTGGAATACGGCGCATGAAATCAGTTTAGCGCTGGTGTTATAGTGCAACACGCCATCCCCACCTACACATGATGATTCTTACATGCATCACACTCATGGTATATCACTGGTTATTGACTCCAGTGACGGTTTTGCACTGAAACAAAATTCCAATTCTAATGTAAAACAGCTCATTGTGTGTTTAAAGCTGTTTAATGAATGTTGCTAATGTTTTCCAGCCGCTCTGCGTCTGATGTGTTTCAGTTTGTGACAGCTGACAGAGGAGCAGACTTATTGCTTTGGATGGAAAATTTATCATGTTGTTACGGCTGTAACTTTCCACAGTTTAAAACGACGTGCAGTCTCTTTGTGTGATCCTGCGCGGCTGATCGATGATCCTGATTAAATCCCGTGTCAGGAGTTTACACTGCTGTCCGCTCTAACTTTAATATCACACACCTGGCAGGTATCCAGTCACTGCTATATCATGAGGAACGAGCAGGATTTTCATACAAGCTAATATTACAAATACAATTCTTGTAATGCTAAACTTCACTGTGTGAGGAGGCTGCTGGATTATCAACCAGTGATGTTGGTTGTGTCTAGGTCATTTCTTGCTGCCTGTGGCGCTTGCTTTGTGTATATGCTTGTTTAGCATTTATCATTGCTACGAGATTACCTTCTCACATTAGCTAGCCAGCTGACAGAAGTCAAAGATGGGATGTGGTTAAAAATAAAAGCGGCGTGCAATGCTAGGATGTGTGCTGCAGACAAATCTGCCTCTGGACAGTCATTCTATGAGCAAACTGCTTTATTTTATAGTCTTTAGATTTCTTATTCTTTATTTCATCTATGCATTAGCCGTGCACGGCTAGCTCAGGGAGTTGGCCTTCGACAAAATTTGATTGATGCTAATGTGCGTTAGAAAATGCTATTTTTATTTATTAGTTATGTATTTATTTGTATATTTAACGTAATATGTATCTATATATATTATATATTGACATACAATTGGTATCTACCTGTGGAACACCAGGGGAACATGAGACACAACCCACCATTAACCGTAAAAGCCATGCGCCACCTTAATGATCAGCAGTGACACACCACTCAGAAACAAGAGCTGCGTTCACTCAGCCTCTTCTCAATCTCTGCGCTGCTGCCAAACAGCTTTAATGTCATGGAACACCAAGATTTTTCCACTGAAACTAATAAAAAAAAAAAAAAAAAAAAAGCATACTTGTAGCGGATCCAATCAAACTATTTCATTCAAATCAATTCAGGTTTAGTTCTCGTCATGTAGAATCAGCTGTAATCAAACAATTTGTGACAACGACACTGTGGAGAACAGACTTTATCTGGGGTTTCATACATGGACAATGTTGTTAAAAGGAAGCACAGTGACTGTTTGCTCAGAAACATCTGGCAGACTGGACGATTGAGGAGTTAAAGACATTATTCTGTCATATAATAAATATAGTAAGTGTTTGGGCAGCTCTGAGAGACTGGTATATTAATCACGCAGGATGGTGAGCCTTCACCGTCTATTTACTGTATGTCCAGTTGTTTTTTCTGCCATTTTTAAAGAAACAAATCAAAAACACGTTGCTCAGTGTTTCCGTCGTAAAACACAGCAAATAAATATCTGCAGCTCGCAGCTGTCCGGAGCTGTGGTGTGGGAAAAAGAATAGTGTGGTCTATCAGAAACCTTCCCCTGTTCGAGAAGACGTCTGGCTGTGGAGGACGGAGACCGACGCGTCCGTGGCTTCGCCTCAGCCCCCCCACAAAAAAAAACAAAAAAAAAAAAACCCCACAAGGCAGAGCCCTCTGTGATTCAAAACACATCTGGACTTGGAGCAGCAGTTGAATGCAGCCCAGCGTGTGTTTGTACATCACGTTCCACAACAGCATCTGTCACTCATGTACAAACACACTCGCACTCACACACACAAAGCGAGATGTGTGGGTCAAAGCAGACAGACATACAAACACACACATACAGTATAAAACCACAAAAATCCATGAGAAAAATGTTTCCACTACACACAGCGGAGGGTAGATTCTGACTTTCACAGCATCCAGCACCAGTGGCAGCTCTCTCCACTGACTGTTGGTTTCAACTCTTTACCCGGCTGCACACTCAACCCCTGACCGTTTAGAGTGTCGTCATCGTGTCTGGGCTGATTTGTGGGGGCACTAAAGTTAGCTCATCCTTCCATCTTCTACATTTCAAAGCATATCTCCGCGGAAATGGAAAAACAAACACAAAGCAGGTTTGGCTTGAACGGTGGTTTTTTTTTTTCCCCTCAGATCGAATGCTGCTTCAACAAGACTGCAGAATCCCATATGTTCTCATCATCATTTCCCCTGATCCGGGGTCAGACTTACACGCTAACGTCATTCAGTAAACCAATAAATATCAAGCTGCAACCAGGGCACTCCCCTGATGTATTGTCTGCTAACACCTTGTCCACATGCTCGCACCAGATGAAAGACAGCAGCCAAATACAGCAGAACAAGCCAATCACATATCAAACCCCAAGGACTTGTGAACTGCTTGGAAAAGATTACAGCTAACTCCATCTCTACAATCCATTTTCTTGACCTCATCTTGTTTCTAGTCTCACACGTGTTAAGAGCAATATACTATATGACAAGAACCTGCCCATTTCAGCTGGGACCTCCTCCACATTACAAGTAAATTGCCTCAAAAATTCACCTGTGTTGCTATAAAACACATCTGGTTTTAAGGAATGGTTGTGTGGTGGAGGGTGATGCCTCTAATACCGCAGCATGCGCCGCAGCTGGCCCGACACTGAATTCCACCAGGGTTTAATTCATGACTCATCCTTGCTGGGTTGGAGAACAAAATATTCCAGAATATCGTGGGTGAATTGATTTTACATTCTAGTAATATATTGTAAATAGCTCACAACATTGTATGTACTGTTCGATGCTTTGAAGAGAAACCTGATCACTGTTATCTATCATGATCACCGTCCCTCTTGTAGCTTGATTCCAGTGTTTAGATATTTTGTTGTTAATACTTGTGTTTTCAAGCTGCATTCATTTTATTTTCTTTGTTTTTTCTGCCACTTGGGGGCAGAGCTCCACAATAAGCTTAAGATTTTTACAGCTAATGTGTTAGCCAAACTAAACTGACTGTTGCGCCCGACACAGAGAAACATTAATATTAATTTTGAACTGTGTTTCTGGTGAGCTGACAAACATAAGTCCAATATTCACTCTTCTTTTAGTTCTTGAAATATATCTGCCCCTCCCAAATGTTTGAGAGCTAGTTACTTACTAACTTGTTTTCCATTTGGTGCTGGACAAACAGCCAGTTTATGTTTTATAGAGTTTTCTCGCTAAAAAGAGGTTCCTGCAGCTGCTGAGAGTGGAAAGGCATAACCAAAAAAGTGTCTTCTTTCTTCATGACCCATTGTTTATATAAAAAGATTCATTAATGCAGCTCTAAATTACAGTTCATGCCCAAATATTATAAGAATTCAGCATTTCCAGGAGCCAAAACTCTACAATAAAACTTTCCATAAATGTGGTGTCCCCCAGGGATCCGTTCTCGGGCCACGGCTGTTTTAAATCTGCATGAATATTCCATCAAATTTAACACAAGATCCTTTTATTAGCTTTTTTCCCCCAGCGATTTCAACTACATCTCACAGTCTTCCTCTGTAGATGAAGTTTGCTCTTTAAAACTGAGATGGCTCAGTTGTTATCACGTGACCCAGGTATTGGAACTGGGTTTGGGTTTGGTCCGGTATTCAGATAAGTTGATGTTTCCAGTGTTAATTCAGTCTCTTGTCCAAGGTTAGGGTTAGGGTCACTGTTGTTTCAGTGATGAAGTCTCTGTGATAACTGAGCAAACTCCATCCAAGAAGACTGTGGGTCGCAGATGAAAGCTCCAGAAAGAAGCTAATAAGTGGACCTTGAGTTGAAAGCTTTTTGTCTAGCTGAACCTTCAAGCTGAAACTCAGGCAAAGGTCATCACATTCTTATCACCACGTCATATATATACATCATATATTTACAACGTTTTATGCAGATGATGCTGGGTTTTATTGCAGAGGCCTCGACAACCGTCCTGCAGCTGTAAACCACATCTGTACTCATCCCTCACCTCTCTAGTGAACAGCATGGCCGTGTCGTAGTGCTCTGGGTGTCTCTGGCTCGGTGGATTGAAGAGCTGCTGCCAGGAGCAAAAATTCCTCAGAGCCACGCCTCCGTTACTGGAGACCTCCGGGCCAACATCCTCGTCCTCCACCACCAACATCTTCACCACCACTATGTTCACTGAGTTCTTTATGCTGGGGTGCTTGTACAGCTGGGCTGCCATGGACATCAGGGTCAGAATGTAGTGCTGAGAAAGAGGAGAACCAGGACATTTAAAAACTTGAAACCTCCATGAACAAAAACTTTTACTCACAAGCCATTTAAAGAACTTGAGGGCATAGTTAAAGCCAAATGTACCGCACCACAACACCAAGAATCAAAAGATACTGTATCTATGTTAGGCTCTTGAAAGAATCTGGAACATTTTTTAAATATGACATCTTACAATGCCGTGATTGGAGCATGTGCAGTCCAGATTTTCATTATATTTGAGGTCATAGTTTGAAATATCTGGGCAACTCCATCTCTGCACAAACTAGAACCAAACTGAATTATATTTTTTGAGACCAGTGTTACATAAACATTTTTTAGGGGACATGTAGAATTGGTTATTAAAGAGCTGTGACTGAGATATGTACTAAACAGGACCTTTCTGCCGGTGACAGTGTTTCTAAATAATTCAAAACATAGCTGTGATCTTATCATGTGCTGCAATCTCTTGGCCGACAAATATATACAGTATCTGCAATGAGCTAGAAGTGGCCAATACCGCTGATGTTTCAGCTGGGCTCCATCACACACCACCTCTTCTCACACATGCAAATGAAAAGAGCAATTTCCATGGCTTAAATTGGCTGAGGTTCCTATTTAAGGTTGTTGTTTTGTTTTGTTTTGTTTTGTTTTGATTTGATTTTGACTGTGTTTTAAACAAAATAAAGATGACTAAGTAATTAAGAAACTGCATTACACTGCGCTACAGCAGTGGCTAACTGAAGCATTAGTCATAGTACGAGAGCATGAATAAAATTTTCTTACAGAAATAACCGTGTGCATCATTACTCATGTACAGGAATTACTGTGCCTCTTAAAATGGAAACTTGACTCAAAAAGAGACGTCATTGGAACTTAAAGCATGGAGTGCTGCATATTTCTGTCTTGTATTGTAATTATTTGTTATTATTATGTGTATTTGTGCCTTGTGTCTCTGCTGCTGCTGTTGGAGAACAGTTTTCTGACTAAACTGTTAAAAAAGTGTTATTTTATACCTTAATGTCTTCTTCTATGTGAAGAATTCAGTAAGAATCCCTTTGTTTATAAAGAGCTGCCTCCAAATAGTTTAGTTGGGGATGATTGTGTTGTGGGAGGTAGGGATGGGCAGGGTTTGTGTCTTAGTGGACAGCTTGTAAATCATAATGAATGTCCTCTTGATATTTTATCTAGAGAACATCCAGAGTGGGATGATATTCTCACATAAACAGATTTTCCACATGTGCTGTAAACACACCCGACGTGTTTGTTTTCTCTATCCGAAGCACTCACAAACCATCCTTGCATCATAGACGAACCAGGGTGACATGAATGAATGTTAAAATGAACCTGTCCGTAACTTTCGTCCACTTGTCTCTGGTGCCTGGTTGCCTGTGACTGACTGTGGTTTGAGGCTGAGTGTTTGGCAGCTGAGGAGCTTTTTAAGCACAAACAGACTAGAATCTGGCTGCTGCAGATTGTGGCAGGATCACAGATTGTCCTACTTTTTTAAAGTAAATAAATGTCTTTGGTCACAACCAAAGGATTGATATTGTTATGGAAGATTATTTCAGGAGATCTGTCATTTAAAGACACCATCCATTAGATTCTGCTGAATTTAAATATTGAATGTTTGCAGCAGGATTTAATGGATTTATAAGACGGAGCATAACAGATATTGTAAGCCCTGTGAATCTTCCCTGGATGATGCTGAAGATTTGCTGCCAAATCATGACCAAGTCCTGAGGAATGTGGTTCAGCATTGCTTGCATTTCTGTTCCCTGACCTCTTTCTCAGCCTGTGGAAAACAGGGAGCCCACCGGTTTCCTCCCCAGCTCCCAACATTTTTATGAAGCAGCAAGGAAAAACAAATCCCTGCCTTATATTTCCTAGGCTGTGAATCCTGACTGAGCGGGAGGGATGGTGGAAATAAAGAAGGAGAAAAAAAAACAGATGACGTCTGCTGGATTTTGTTTATGGGACAGTTGCGAAATTAAACTAAGGTGTGTTTAGGTTCCTATCAACTGTGTGTGCAGGAAAGAATGATTTCATCGTGTCTGACCTTTATTTCATCTCCATAGAAGTGGGTCATGGTTGAGTCAGCTACCACCAGGGTCTCTATGAACCGTGGCGCGGAAACAAAGCGTCTCCGGCGAGGTTCCCTCTGTGCGTCACCGTCCCCGTGCGTAAAACTTTCCCCATTGTGCTTCTCCGCCGCATGATCAAACAGGAGGGAAACACTGGGGCTTCTGGTGAATGTCCTCCTCCTGATGACATGCAGCTGCTCGGCGGAGTCTGGCCCCAGGCTGCCGCTGAGTTTGGGCTCAATCAAATACTCTTTGCCCTCCGTGATGAAGGAGCCAAAGATGCCGGAGCACAAACTGACTGCCACAACCGAGTTCTGATCGTTATCTACGTTCCCAGAGTAAAAGCAGCCCCTCAGCTGGCCTTCACTGTCCTCTGTCTGGCTCATGAGTTTCTGGAGATCTGTGTCCGGGACAGGTTTGGCACCTGAGGCGCTGCGTAAAGCGCCAACATCTCTGGCTCTGATACGCTGTATGGTGAAGGAAGGAGCGATGAAGCTGGTGTCCGGTATAAGATTTAGAGTCAAGTCCTTGCCAAACGCGCTGAGGACAAACCTCGGCAGCTCCTCGCTTCTTTTCCAAAAGCGGCCACTGACTCTAATCCGCACAGGTACAACATCCTCTGATTCAAACGGAGCGGAAAGCGCCGCGTTCATTACGCACATGGATAAAACGATCAAACGCACAGTGGGACACATCTTCTGCAGAGGGAGTTGATCACAATGTTATTAAGTCCTTTATCTCTGGAAAGTGGCGCGTCTTCCCCGGGCGAAAGAGAAACTTCTCAAAATCAGAGATCTCTTCAAATTAAAAGAGATTTTCCGGTGCTGTAAAAACATAAAACCAGTCTCAGTCAAATGTGTCTGGTATTTAATTTCAGTCTGTCTGAGTCGTTTCTAATTCCCAGAGCCAAGCTCAAGTCTTGTTGTACCACTCACCAGCACCGCTGCAGTCTGGACATATCGGTGGTATTTATACTTTCTGCTCTTCCTTGGACATGAGGGGGTTTATTTTTGATATCCTGGAAATTCTCCTCCCACTCGCACTTCAGGAGAAACTGGCGGATAAAACGGATCCAATGAGAATAGGTCGACACTCCCCCCTTCCGAAATAGCCTGACAACCGCGTTCCTATTATTAACCCAGCGGGCTATATAGCAGCGGCAGGACATCAATACTATGCATAGCTGGAAGTCCGCTACTTCGAGTTATTTCGGACACACACACACACACACACACACACACACACACACACACACACACACACTGGGTGTTCTGCTTTATCCCTGCACAAAAGACCCCCGTTTGACACTGACAGGCGCTGTGTGTGAGAAAGGTATAATCACATTAGAGCCAGACAATAAGAAGAATATTATCATTTAATTGTGTGTTTTTGCTCAACATGGAGAAACCTATAAGATCTGTTTTCTTCACGTGCTCTTTACCCAAAAACATTTGAATAATTTTCAGTGAATTTGTTAAAATCACACTTCACTTATAAAGGAGCAATGCCTCCAATAAACCTCTTTCTTTAATCAAAAGTTCAATAAAATCAAAGAACCAAATGTGAGTAAAACTAAATGCTGCAGATATGAAACATTTTTATGTTTATAAATATTTCTTTGTACAATAAAAGCTGCATTACATTCACGGTGCTACAGAAGATTATTCTAACAGGCTGAAGACTGGACTCATGTTCTGTCCGGCGCAATGTAAATGACTTTTATTGAGCCTGTGCGCGAGGAATGTGAGAACTTTCATCAATAAAAATGATCCTGGAGACGCAGTTTAGCGCATTAACCGGCAGATGGCGCCAGAACATTACGAACTTATCCGCGCGCACAGACACGATGATGCTCCAGCAGATTTCAGGCGCAAACAGGTGTCGCTCTTTGCCTTTGCTTTAAGTTTGCGTTTCCCTCTTTGTCTCTGTCCTCTGCAGGACGATGCGCAGAGAAAATTACATTTGCGTTTGCATGACAGTGTTTATGTTGAGTTTGATAAGAAGGTAAAATTTGATGTTTTGAAAAGGAAAGAAAATGAAAAGAAGAAATATCCACATAAATAAAAGGACATGAGAGATTTGTGGAGATGTGTTCCTTCATTAAGTTTACAGTTATGAGGTTTAAGTTTATGGTGCAGACACATTCGTTTGAAATGAATGACGAAATGTAAATATTGTATTATTATCTATCATTCATCTTTCGAAGTATTTATTATTGACATTTTGCAGTTGTTGTTTCTTGTATTGTTTTTGTTTCTTGTTGCTGTGACACAGTAATTTCCCCTGTGTGGGACTAATAAAAGACTATCTTATCTTTAAACCTCCAAATTAAACCAGTCTGTGTATGTGCGCGCGCGCGTGCGTGTTGCCTTTTGCTGCTTGTGTGTCCCCCTCTCAGTGAGGCTGGGCGGTGGGAGGGGGGCTGATGCTCCAGTTCCTGTCACACATGCTGTACAGCAACAATAATATTTGGAGAGTTACAAGTGGCTGCAGTCTGCAGCGCAAACCGAGACGCTATGACCAATGAGCTCTCTCTCTCTCTAGCGCGCGCGCGCGCACACGTTCAGGTCTCAGTTGACATCAGTGATCACCGTCAGTGTTTGTGCGCGACTTTAAAGCGCAGCTGCTCAGAGAAGTTGGTGTCCAGAGTGGAGACGGTGCAGGATGGGACAGCAGCTGGACGCCAGTGAAGGTGCTTAGTTCTGTGAGGACGCACAAGCGGCGCTGCCATTGCGCACAACTTCTCACTGCACGCGAACGCACCGCAGCTGAGTTCCAGTCAGGACTTTTCCCGTGCAGGAGCAGAGATGGCTGCACTAATTCATTCTTTCGTTGTTTTTATAAAATTCATTCTTTATCTGAAACTAACATTTTGCATGGAGGTAGACTTCTTCACACCTGTTCGCGTGGATCACCAAGAGGATGAAAAGCATCTGCACCGGCGCGCGGAGCAGGTGAATGAAAGACAGATCGTTATTAAACTAAATGCGTTCAAAGAGGAATTTTACCTGCACCTCGCGCCGGATTCTAGCTTCCTTGCACCGGGAACCTTCCCTCCTGAGAGCGGCTCCTTAGCATCCAACACCTCCGACCTCAGGGAATGCTTCTACTCCGGTGATGTCAACACAGATCCAGACTCCTTTGCCGCGCTCAGCCTGTGCAAAGGTCTCCACGGGGGGTTCTACTATAAAGGCATGGAGTATTTCATCAGCCAGGACAGGACTGAAGACGCAGCAGGATTTAGAAACTCTTTGGACAGGACGCATGTCATCCGCCGCAGGAGACGCGCTGCGCACTCAGGAGGCAACTTCACCAGCAGGTGTGGAGTTGCACCTGACACCAGCTCCACCGCTTCCCTGGAGAAATACAAGTACATGAGTGAACTGGATAACGATGGCTTAACTGAAACTGTGCTGAAAACCTTGGGGAGATCCAAGAGGTTTGCCTCAATCCCCAGATTTGTGGAGGTGCTCGTGGTGGCGGATGAATCTATGGCTAAATTTCACGGGGACGACCTGAAGCATTACCTCCTGACCCTGATGTCAGTGGCAGCCAGGCTGTACAAACACCCCAGCATTTTCAACTCCATAAACATAGTGGTGGTGGGCTTCATGGTGCTGAATGAAGCCGACAAGGGACCCAAGGTTTCCACTAATGCCGCTCTGACTCTGCGCAACTTCTGCTCCTGGCAGAAGAAGCTGAACAAACACAATGACAAGCATCCTGAGTACTGGGACACGGCCATACTCTTCACCAAGCAGGTAAGCAGCAGCAGCAGCAGCAGGGGAGGAGGAGGGAGCTCCATCAAACTCTGAACTCATCTAATACAGTGGCTGGTACAAGGAAGAGAACAGACATGCTGCACTCATACATGTGCACAGACAGATTATAAGATAAAGGGTCCTGGGCACAGAGATATGAGAAAGACAGCCAGACTGAAAGGGACACAAAATGACATTTGTAGTCTGTACAGGTGAACCACAAGACTCAGCCACGCAGAAACAACTCATCTGGCATCTCTTTGTGTTTACACTGTGATCATTGTTGTCGTTTTGTGTTCATTGTGCATCTTTTTGGGTTCATTTTGTGTCTCTTTGCAGTCGTTTTGCATCTTTGTGGTCACTTTCTCCACTTGACCTGCGACCGTTGCACCCATTCACTGATCCATCTGTGAACCAGTGTGTTATCTATCACAGCTGTTCAATGCCCTTCATTTAGTTCTGTGTTAGCTGCTTCAATGAGTCACTGGAAAAGATCAACTGAGCCAGTTCTTTCCATGAAAGACCTCACCTCTGCCTCTACAGAATAATAACTGGGTCATTGTCTGCCTTCATAAAGAACCTTCATAAAGACCAAAGCGTTTTATAAAAATACTAGAATCCAAATTTCTCCTTCATTCGAGCTGATGTGAGCTGACACTATCTGAAGCTCTCAGCATAGCCACAACTGTGAGATAATCCCATGTGGCCACCAGAGCTGTGACCGCTGACGAGTAAATCTTTCTCCACAGTCACTAACTTCTCTCTGACGTCTCGCTGTTGCTGCCTGCTTTCAATTAGGTCCAGTTTTTGGCTCCGGCTGGCCATCTGATACACAACCTCTCTCCTTCACTGCACAGCAACATATAAAAACACTTCAAGGTCAGAACGACTGAACAATCATCCCAGTGACGGGAAAGATCCCTCATTTACACTGAAGCCACTTATATATAGGAAAGTCCATGTCCAGTGTTGTTGTCCTTGTAGGGCACAATGAGCGCAGCTGCTGCGTTGGAAAAAATCTTGTAATAGGTTACGGAGAGCAAGTGGTGTGGAATACACATGGCTGGCAGAAATCGCTTCTGGCATCCCAGGGCCTCACTGAAACACTGGGTTAACAAGTTCATCATCCACAGTGTTTTCTGATTTACTTTGAACACTACAAAAGAACAAGAAAGTTATTTTTGATGAAACATAATAACACAGTCCCTGACCAGAAAGATCCAAACAGAAATAAAATAAATGTTAGATACACCCAGAGAGCCACGGGATGCAGCAAAGCATCAGTCATCCTTAAAACCAATGAGCCGTGGCCAATATTCCATTAATAATGACTTGTGTGAGAGGGAAAAGGCTTGTAACTTTTCCTATGATGTTGAGTGACAAGACTATGAGGTTACAGTTATGCTAGCTGCTTGTGAGGCTGCACATCTACTTAGGACCACTGGGGCTTTGAGCTAAATGCTAATGTCAGCATGCTAACATGCTCAGAAAAAACAATGCCAACATGCTCTAGTGTTCACCATATTAGTTTAGTGTGTAAAATGCTAACATGCTAAGAGTCTACAGCTATGTTAGCTGTATGTGATGTACTGAGGACCACTGCTGCTTTGAGCTTAATGCTAACATGATCACAAAAACAATGGTAACATGCTAACCTTTAGCATGTGTAATGTTTACCTTATCAGTTTAGAGTGTAAAAACGCTAACATTTGTTAATTTGCACAAAACACAAAGTACAGCTGAGGATAATGTCATGCAGGTAGGTGGTGCTAGATAATAAGCTAAGGGACCACCGAAGTTATTACAATTCCTCCTGATGTCTAAACAAATTCAACAATTCACTCAAAACCACAAACATCATGATGGCGCTAGAGGAAAAGTCAAGAGATCACTGTAGTCAATGGGATTCATCATTGAAGAAAATTTACAAAATTTCCTTGGATCCCATCCAACATCTGCTGAGGTATTTCAGTCTGTACCAAAGTGGTGGACCAACCGACCAACCGACCGACCGACCGACCGGTCCCAACAGCCATTGCTATTGCTGGGGAGGCTTATAAGATAACCACAGCACCATGACATGACAAGTATGGATGTTTTTTTAAGGCGTTTTGAAGTTTATGTCTGACAAGGCCAGGAAAATTAGCAAAAGTGGAAGTACCCCAAGGGGAAAAGAGTAAACAGCAAGAATTAGCCATTAAGTCATAAAGACTAAGCTGTAGTGCAGAGTGGAGTTGACATGGTTTCCCTTTACCCTGCAGGTGGGACTCATCTAGACCTCCCAAACTATCTCCTTACGTCTTACCCCTTATCCAAACACCGAGGGGAAATCTGTAATGGGCTATCTCCCCTGACCTTGTGCCGCAATATATTTTGAGAGCAGAGCAGCAATAAGCAAACCCATGTGCCATGTGCTTTGTATTAGTGCCTTCTATGGTCTATTAATGCTGCAACCACACAAAGCATGTTTGGAACATGAGTCCGATCTGATTTTTCATGCTTCCTATGACAATAAAGAAAAAATTAACCCTTATCTCTCTGTGTGTCACCAGGATCTTTGTGGGTCCACAACCTGTGATACACTTGGGATGGCTGACGTCGGGACCATGTGTGACCCGAAGAGGAGCTGCTCTGTCATCGAGGACGACGGCTTGCCCTCCGCTTTCACGACGGCCCACGAACTCGGTCAGTTGATTGGCAGGGGCTGAACTTTCATACTATGCATTCTGGATTTATGCTAATACACACCTGAGCTGTAGCAGGCCTCAGAGTGAGATGCGCTCAAGGCAAGAGCTGCATATAACCTTAACTTAAAATGTCAGAGGAATTATGCAGTCTGCTTTGACGGACGTATACACACATAATCAGTGTGCAAACCGGCCTGCCTGGAGGGCTTTGCAACTTTCTTGTGATCTATACGGCTGTGGTTCTCAGTCCTGATCCCAGAACACTGCAGGGTTTCAGTCCTACCAGCTATTTAATTACATTTACCTGATGTTCATTTGTAAATCAGCCCCTAATCAGGCGAGCAGAATCAAAACTAGCAGATCTCTGGGTCTTCCAAACGAAAGTTTAGATTTCCAAGAGTGAAATGGGAAGTTTGATACCACTCTCATGTCTGTGTATTAATTAAGGAGCTGGAGCAAGGACATGGTTAGCTTAGCTTAACAGTTACCCTGCTTTATCCAAAGTTTATAACGTCTTTAAAAGCCAACTCATTTATATGGTGCATCTTTTTATGTGCAGAAAGAGAAATGTAAAATGATTGTTTGTGGTTTTAGGGGAAGTTACATGCCTTGAGTTTTGCCTGAGAATCAACAGCTATGTCTGGTAACTGTGTGCAGATTATCAAGTTTTATCAAGTCCTGATGTCCCAGTGAGGTTGCCAGGTTTGGCTCCAACGTGTCAGAAACGAAAACCAAAAAGATGCCATAATAGGATATAACAGGATAAACAGATGAACAAACTGTTATTTTTCAAGAAAAAAAACATATAACTGCATTGAAACTGTTATGTTATAGTTTTTCTTCTAACTGAGCCCCACAGACAAGAGACTGATAACTGATGATTGATATTACATTAGCTGTTTCATGGACCTGAATTATGAGATTATACTGATTTGATTTGTGTGTCCAGTACAGCTTAAAGTAATGAATTTACAGCAACTTAACTGACAATACATACTTTTTTATTCCTCAGGAGTTTGTGATTTAGTCTGATATATATGTGAGATTTTAAAATGGAAAAAGAGCTAAAGTTGAACACTGCTAACCTGTTTTCTGATGCAGTTTAATAGATAGCATTAAAATACATGTAGTTTTACTCACTGCTAATGCTAACCCTGTTAATAATACAAGTGACTTGTTCTTTCACATTTTTAATAATCAGCGGTTGTGGGGTCTGTAAAAGAAGCAGGACTCCTGCCTCAGACCAGATGCACAAGTAACTCTTGAGGCCCCAAGAGAGGCATTGGTTTACACTAACCTCATGTATGTTAAGTAATTACACAATTTCCCCTCAACATGATCCTGTCCCCATGATTGAACAGTCTGTTTTTTTTTCTTTTGGAAAGTACTTCATGTTCATATTTAGGGAAGGACACAAATTCCTTGGGAACCAAATCCCCCCCCCCCCACCATCAGTCTAGCTTTAGAACATGGACGTATGCCACGCTGTATATTCCCATGCATACATGCATTCCTGTCTGCTATGATATTAGCTTCAAACCAGTCCAATTTGAGTCCACTTTGCCTAACACAGAGTTAACAGATGCATATTTCAGTGTCATCACCACAGAAACTTCACTGCGTCTACCAGGCAATTGTTACTAACTCCTTATCGTGTTTTAAATCACGGTGTGACTGTAAATAGACCTACTTGACTCTAACAACAGCCGTGACCTTCTTGTCTCTGTTCCCACCACCCCCCCCACCCCAGGCCACGTCTTCAACATGCCCCACGACAATGTGAAGGCATGTGAGGAGGTATTTGGGAAACTAAAGGACAACCACATGATGTCTCCCACGCTGATTCAGATTGACAGGAGCCGACCCTGGTCTGTGTGCAGCGCCGCCATCATTACCGAGTTCCTGGACAGAGGTCACGGTTAGTAAACACTTCCTGTATATGTCTCTGGACTCAGATGGACCACTAATTCTGTCCAGGCTTCACGCTGTCAGCTGGTAGTAATCTAACCCACAAGAAACAGACCTTGGCTCTAATTTATCACAGTTATACTGATTATTTCAGTAGTATGACTGAAGGACAAAAATATTTCTCTTGTATGAAGAAAATGAAGCATAGAGCACTAAAGTCACTCTTGAATTGACTGACTGGCTTTGAAGTATCCTTTACAGTCACAGCTGTGTAGCTAATAACAGCCAGTCATAATCATTCAGGTGTACATCACATTACATTCTGACCCTTCCTCACTGTTACTCTGACCTGACGTCGCTGGTGCATATAATTTCGGACAACTTATTAAGGAGTAAGCGATCATGGCGTTTCTTGCATCTGCTGCTGCCCACTTCCTCGGTGGTCCACTATGTCAGGGTTTGAAGTTGTTGGACGCTGTTTTTTGCAGGATATTGAACTGAAGAATATTTAACTCAAACTTGGTTGTGGCTGGTGATTTTGGCTGTAAGATTTCTCTTGTATTAAGATCCCATTAGCATCTTTAGGTACGTTCATCTGAGAGTTATAATTAATACTTAGTTGCATCTCAGATTACTAAAGCTCTGCTAACATCCAAAGGGAATTGAAACAAGCAATGTCTCTTGAATCAGGATACTGTTTATATCTTGCTAAATGTTCATGTATCCGTTTGAGCTTTGTCTCACATGAAAGGGGCTTTGCAAGATTTCAAGGGAAATTGCAACAAGCTTGTTGCTTCTCGGAGGTTTCATACATTTAGTTGAGGATATTTCCCCTGGAAAATCAGGAAATTTTGGTTAGTAGGCATCTGTACAGCAGTTGCCATGTCATGTTGAACGAAAGGGCATATTGTTCACGGTACAATGATGGAATAATCGATCTAAAACACATTAAAACTTCTGATACTGTTGCTAAAATACCTCACATGGGATCAGAGCTCTGGATCCGTCTCCAGAAATCCTGTTTCCAATCCAGTAAACTCAAAGTGACGCAGCTCTCAGCTTCTCAGAGAAGATTACAGCAAAGCTTTGTGAAGTGTTGGAGAATGAAAAACTAATAAAGTGGATTATGTTGTCTGCTGGTCAGATTGTTGAATATCTGGGTATATTCTGCCTTACTGTGATGTTGTTTCCAGATATCCAGCATCTGCATCAGTGGATGGGACTAGGAAAGTATTTGTTATATTAATGGAATCGACTGCAATGAATAATACACAAATACACTTGAAAAGGAAAAGAACTGCGTATATCCTAGTACTTTTCCTTCTTCCACTATCAACATTAATAAATGTTTTAATATATCATCTCCTCAGTAGCTCCTTTTCGCCAAGTTTTTCCTGCCTGAGTGTAAACTCCCATAAGTGACTGCAAGTGGATTGTGTGTAATAGACGGAATTAAACACACCAGTTCATCACCTCCACTAAAACAGACCTCTCACTTCAGAAAGCAACACCACTGTCTCTGCTACATGAGTAATTTGCTTAATCTAAACAGGTGCCTGTCCTCTCTCACATGGAGCTATCTCTGCTTTTTCTACAGACTGAAGACAAAGTTATTGATCATATAGCATTAACTGCTTTAAACTCATTCATGCATTATTTATATGATCAAATGATATCTGTCGTTGTTCATATTGTACAGTCATTTTTGAATATTGCTTTAATACTATAAATCATACAGACTTGTAAAACCTGCAGTCATTACCTTACATGAACTTCCCTGACCATCCTTGCAATGAATATTTTTAAAGAGCAAAATTGATTTTGAGACGTGATATCAGGAAGATGATACAGTTCATGTTCTTCCCACAAGATGATAACAAGTTCGCGTTACCCTTTTAGTTGATTCATATTATTTTCATATTGATGGACTGGACATGGTGCAGATCAAGGAACACTAATGGCTCTAAACCTTTTAAAATTACTGAAGATACCACCAGAGAAAAATCAAACACCGAAGAGGAAGAGATCAGCAAAAAAATCTAACCAATTAGATTGATAGGAGTGGTCCTGTACTGCTCAGTTATTGTTCCGTACATCATCTATTGCTTAGAAATATGAGGAAATACAAACAAAATGTAAAAAAATCCAGTTCTTATACTACAGGAAGAAATATCATCACATCAGATCATAAGTGGACATAACAGGAGCTATTTGTAAGTTTTAATTTAGCCAACATTAGCATTAACAGCTGTTTAGTGACCAGTCCAAGAGCTTCCGCCATTGTTGTGTTTACAGTACAAGAGGTTATAATACGTCCTGTGAGCAGCGCGACTTCTTCAGGGTAGAGTGGACGCTACAGTGACTCCCTATCGGAAAGTGACAAGACAGGGCAGCCTGGCTGTAGCTAACTGGCTAGCATTCTAACTTCATTAGATGTGATACAAATAAAAGCTAATCAAGAGAGTTGCCTTCCACCTCTGTAGACAGCTGTTGGTGAGTAAAGGAATCAAGTTTGATGCTGAACTTGCTCTGTTAAAATTTCATGATCTGATAGATTATAGTACTGCACAAATAATGTATAAAGTTCATATAAATTTGTTCATCATCAAATTTTGTGTGTGTGCGTGTAAAGAGAAACTTAAATACCAACTTTAAAGGAGCTATTTGTAAGTTTTTGCTATTGCTACATAGCTAACGTTAGCATTAACAGCTGTTTACATACGAGTCTGGAAGAAACATTGTGAGTTCAGTATCAAACTTTATTCCTTTACTCACCAACATCTGTCTCCAGAGGTGGAAAGCAACGCCAATGTTAACTGTTGTCTCTATCACATCTTTTCTGAATTTGCACATTAACCAGTTATCCCCGCCCATCTTGTCACTTTTCTATCTACCCTGACGATATAGCGCTGCTCACAGGACGTATTATAACCTCTTATCTTGTGAACACAATGACACCTAAAGCTCTTGTCAAGCAACAATCACCACCACCTGCTCCTGGCAAGAAACCACATTTGCCAGCAGAGAAAACGTATGCACATGAGTAATCATGTATATGCATATGACTAAACATAACTATTTGTTTGGCTTTTGTCTGGACTGTGTAGCTTGTGTCAATATTAATCTGTTCTTTATTTATTTCCTGAGGGAAGTTTCTTGCTTTTACGTTTCTAAATGTTCACCAGCTAGTCACTCACGTTGTCTGTCTGCTGACTGGTAGCATACAGTCGGTTTGTTAGAGCTTTTGTTCTATAAACTGAAAACAGCTGCTGCTGGAAACAGGGATGATGCTGGAAATCAAAACAGTCAATGATTAAAAAGGCTGCAACCAAAGGCCTCAGAAAACTCTGGTCATGGTGGCTTCAGATGGAAGGATATTTGAACACACTTCCAGATTTTAGTCATTAAGTCACCTCGATTTTAATATCCATATGAGGGAATGCAGCTGCAGTCTGATTTATGGCCGTGCTGTTGGTTTGTTTCACAGGAGACTGCCTGCTGGACCAGCCTCAGAGGCAGCTGTCTCTCCCTGATAATCTGCCTGGCTCCAGCTACAGCCTGCACCGTCAGTGTGAGCTAGCCTTTGGTCACGCCTCCAAACCCTGCCCGTACATGCAGCCCTGCTCCAAACTGTGGTGCACTGGGAAGGCCCGTGGACAACTGGTCTGTCAGACCCGACACTTTCCCTGGGCGGACGGCACCAGCTGTGGCAACAGCAAGGTCTGCTACCGAGGAGCCTGCACTGACAAGAACACTACCATGCACATCAAGGTGAGTGTTGACCCATCAGTCCTTCTTGGTCACTTTTTATGAGCACAACTGATGGACCACTGTCCCTCGCAGGTGGACGGCCGGTGGGGGAAGTGGGGTGCGTTTGGAGAGTGTTCCCGAAGCTGTGGTGGAGGAGTTCAGCTCGCCAAGAGACAGTGCGACAACCCGGTCCCTGAGAACGGAGGCAAATACTGCTACGGCCTTCGCATCAAATATCGCTCCTGTAACCTCAACCCCTGCCCTGACACAGGTACACTCATCTCTGTTTGAGTGTGTTCACACAGGAAGACACACAAAGGGCATCATTCATTCAGATTTTTGAGGGAGCACAATGTTTCACAATGTTATGAAAAGTTTAAATTCATCATACAAATTTACTTGCAACATGGATTAGATCTATAGAGAAGTCAGTTTATTTGTTCTCAGTTTAAAAGACCTGCAAACTATATTAGTCGGTCTCTTAGTTAAGCTTGTTTTTGTCACTTTAATGGAAAGCTATAAGTTTTCAAAATGTCTCAAATTAAATGGTCGACTTACATGCTACATTGGTTTTTTGGAAAATTGATTACATTACATTTGCAAAACACACCCAATAAGACGCCTTTTAATTGCCCGTGTTATTATTATTGTAAAATGCATATACAAGAACAGAAAGCCTGATTAGCTTAGACATGCTAACTAATCACGATCCCTCGAGGAGTTGTCAATCTACTCTATGGTTGTTTTTCTCCACCTCCAGGTAAGAGTTTCCGTGAGGAGCAATGTGAGGCGTTCAATGGCTTAAACCTGAACACCAACCGGCTGGGGTCATCTGTGGTCTGGGTACCCAAGTATTCAGGCATCT
Source organism: Seriola aureovittata (assembly GCF_021018895.1). Classification (NCBI taxonomy): domain Eukaryota; kingdom Metazoa; phylum Chordata; class Actinopteri; order Carangiformes; family Carangidae; genus Seriola; species Seriola aureovittata. Next base: position 4,285,816 of record NC_079367.1, on the reverse strand, counting down.
CTCCCAAGGACAAATGCAAGCTCATCTGCCGTGCTAACGGGACTGGGTACTTCTACGTCCTCGCTCCGAAGGTGTGTCCGACTTACTATTTACACTTAATCATTTCTGATATCAAACATCAGATTGTATCCGTTTGAGGCTACATACAGGCTACTACGTTTTAGTTTCAATACGCATTAGTTTTGCTACATTTTCGCTAGTTTTCCAGGCCCTAAAACTGAGTCTTTTGGAAATGCTGCTGTCCCTGTTTGAACTTGAAGACACCCCCGGTTATCAGCTTTGACTACGAGTCATGAAAGCAACATGAATAATGAAATACAAGAGTTACTTGTCTTTGCTAGCAGCTGTTGTGCAGTTAAATTCTGCATTTTACTGCTAAAACTGTTTTTGCTGTTTCTCATTTGTTGTATTTTGTGCAACTAATCAACTGCAGAGTAGATAATCTGCTTCCTGTTTACATCAGCTCATGCATACCCCGTGTACGTGGATGGTCATAGTTTCTGATGCGGAACTAAACCGGTCATCTGGACGGAGGTCATTTTTGTTTTTTAAAATAAACACAAGGTAGTGGGACGTAGGCTCAATCATAGTTCACTTTTTCTAATCACTGAAAAAGTGCAACAAGTTCAAGAACATAAATTAAGTTTACTAGATAACCCTGTAGACGGGATGTGTTCATAAAGTAGAGAAAGGCAAATCTATTCACTGCTTTCAAATTACCAGCCAATCATAATTACCCGAGGCTCATTTGAGCCTGGTAATTGCTGGCTGTGTTGTGAATGTGGCTGCATGTGGCCTGTAGACAGCAGCTCTGTCAGCTTCCATCATGCTGCTACGAATAAAAATGTCCTTAGGTCTGCCTAAAAACATGAGACGTGACTTTGGGAAATTCTCTCAATATTCTGAGCTGCTTTTGTGCTCGCTAATGAAATCTGAACTCCTTGTCATTGAACACCCCGTCGTGAGTCAAAGCCTCATGGGAGGTGAAATTGAAGCATTTATTGAGGCGCTCTGTGTTTACAGTAACTATTTGCCTAGTGTGATTTGGCTCTTATCCACAATGCAATAAGTAACAGCTAGATCCATCGGCGGCACAGCGGTGAGTGGTGCTGTGTTGGTGGCTGCTGCTGCAGGATGGATGGAGTGGTGAGAAAGGGAAACATGCAGGGATAGTATCACTTCACAGCTGTGGCTAGTCAGCTACTATTTATGCAACCAGCATGAAAACAAGTATGTAGCAGCAACACAAGGCCATATCTCGTTTACACTCATGGACACTGCACACTCTCTCTGCTCTAACTGTTTTTTTGGAGACTGGGAGTAAAAAACGTCTGTCTTGCTCTCTCTTTCTACTTTCTTACTGTTGCTCCTACTCACATATAACCCAATGACATCAGCCCAGCATGATGTAATCTCTAAAACCTCACACCCTGCAGGTTGTGGATGGGACGCCCTGCTCTCCTGACACCTCAGCCGTATGTGTTCAGGGAAAATGCATCAAGGCGGGCTGCGATGGCAAGCTGGACTCCAACAAGAAGTTTGACAAGTGTGGTGTGTGTGGTGGAGACAACCAGGGCTGCAAGAAGGTCTCAGGGATGTTCACCAAACCTGTGTAAGTCCATCGGCACATTTCAAGCGCTGGAAAAGGTCAATGTGGAGGTCGACTATATTTTATTATTAGGTTTATGTTTAGGGGTTTTCTTTTTGTTAAATGAACAAAGTAATGATAATGACAAGATTGAAGAAGTAAATTTAAAACATATTTCATCCTCGGGACGACCAGAGTTTTAAAGCAGGACGCAACGATCAAGGGCCTTCAAACAGGAGACAGGGCCAGAGGGGAGGCGTGCAGCGACACGTAAAGAAACTACAGTGAAGAAATCGTACTCCTCTCCCTGCTATTGTCTTGGCAAATTTGCAGTGACTGAAACAAAGATGAGGAACTACAGGCCGATGTCTGTCCTCTCTGGGAATATAAGAGCGCCTGTATATTGGTATTTACGTTTAGACCTCACTTCCACAGATATACAATGTATATCTGGTTCTCCGCAGAGTTTCGAACATTATAAAAGTTGCTGAAGATACAGAGATCGTCAGCGTCTTACAGGAGCAGAAACAGGGTCATGGTGCACTTCATGGTGCCAACAGTCATTCCTTCAGCTTAATGTTACCAAAACAAAGAACATGATTGTTGATTTCAGGAAATCCCCCACTGTCCTACATCAGCTAGGCTCTGAAATCTCCCGGGTAGATACTTACAAACATTTCGGGACAGCAGACTGGATCTGTTTCATCTTTTTGCATTGTAGTGTGGTATTAAAAGCTCAGCCTGTCCAGTAAAAGACTTTTGTCATTTATAATCAGCATGCTCTTAGGAAGGCCGAAGCTATTCTGGCTCTTCCAAATCATTGTCTATAAATGGAGATGATTTACTTCTGTGGCTACTCTCCCTAGAAGTGGGCGCCCAGCTAAGATCACTCAAAGACACAACTAAGAAAGATCAGTGAGGTAAAAATGAAGCCCAGAGTAAAAGCTAAATGCATAAAGGAATCACTGGAGCATGAACATCTCTGTTCATGAGTCAACCATATGTGATATATGATATGACCATATCTGGACCAAAATGTCACAGTGTTTTTTTAGTACAGAACACTCATGTAAAATCAATTTCATGTTTCCCACCAAAACATCCTGGATTTGGCAGGAAATCATCTTCATTACTTTGTTGCATTACACAATGCAAAGTGATACTGGCAAGATTTTACATCCTGAAGGGATAATATCTACTATTACTTTGCCTTAATGCATTGGTGTTGATGTATAATGTATAGCATAATTAATATTTTACATCTCCACTCTTCCTCTCCAGTCATGGCTACAACTTCGTGGTGATGCTGCCAGCAGGAGCCTCCAACATTGACATCCGTCAGCGCGGCTATCGAGGAATGGTCAGTGATGAAAACTACTTAGCTGTGAAGAATCGCTACGGGAAGTACCTCCTGAACGGCAACTACGTGGTGTCGGCTGTGGAGCGCGACCTGCTGGTGAAGGGCAGCCTGCTGCGGTACAGCGGCACCTCCACGTCCGTGGAGATTCTGCAGGCCACCAGACCCCTGCAGGAGCCTCTGACTGTGGAGGTGCTCTCTGTGGGGAAGATGACTCCACCCAGGGTGCGCTACTCTTTCTACATCTCCAAGGAGAGCAAGGAGGAGAAAACTCTGCAGAAAGAGGAGAGAAGCATCAAAGCGCAGAACAGCGTCTTAGTTGATAGCAACAAAGTAGAAGCGAAGAAGCAGGTGATGGGTAAGAGGCCAGTTAGTCACTGGGTGACAGGAAGTTGGGAATTATGCACGGTGACTTGTGGCAGCGGTCTCCAGAAGAGGCTGGTGCAGTGCCAGAGCATGGAGGGGCGTCCTGCAGTGGATTGCGACAGTGCTGACAGGCCTGCAGCAGTCAGAGCATGTGGGGATCCATGCCCCATGTGGGATGTTGGCACCTGGTCTCACTGCTCCAAGTCCTGTGGAAGGGGCTTTAAAAGGCGGCCAGTGCGCTGCATGACCGAGAATGGTGGGAATCTACCCAGAGAGCACTGCTCTGGAAGGAGGAAGCCTCAGGAACTGGACCTGTGCAACCTAAAACCATGTTAGAGCAGAACTTAAGCGGCCCATGGACTTATCTTTGGAAGTCAAACTGATGATTTGACACGACCTTTAGCCCAAATCAGCGTAACAGTGATTGTTTCGCTGTGTTGGGTAGAAATACTCTCAACTTCAGTCTGACTGTAGTTGCAGGGGAAACCCAGTGGAGATAGAGAGGATCCTCCCCCATCATGTTTACATGAAAATAAAGACGAAAAGCTGTCTGCTCGTAAACTGTCAAACCATCTGTGGCAGGTTTGACTTTCGGTTAGTCTACCTCGACCAGGAACGACGACATGATGCCTGTGTGAAGTGTACACAGAGCAGAAAGATGCAGAGACAGTGATCACACACATCTGCACACAAACATCATTTCTACACATGCAGAGGATGAAATTCCAAGTTAAGGATGGATGAAAGTCTGTGAGACTCACACTGTGCTGATATCTGTGAACTGACATTTTTCTCATTTCACTGGGGAACTAATCGATATGTGAAACACAGTACTGTATCTGCCATGTTCAAGACCTGATTGCAGTTCTTGCATCTTTCTTTGTTTATTTTTCTTGATTCGGTGCTATCGGCTGAGGTCTGCCATTCAGAGTCAGTTCATCTTAAAAAAAAATGGCTTTACAAGCTTCCAACATGACAGTCAACATTATATCCTACACACTTGAAACAGTCTTTATCAATTGGATCAATAACAAAGAATCCCTGAATTTTACTAGAGACCAAAAATCTTAAAATATTTTTTTATAAAAGGTAAATTAGTTGAGTCAGAATTAAGATGTTAGCATCGTCTTTACAGTAAATGTAGGCTGTTGTTATGGTGCAATCCTAATGCGTCTTTGCCCGTTCTGCTCAACTGTTTGTTCTGTGTTGCCAAAGAGTTATAACCTTCTACAAAGCCTTAGTTTTGTGAGAGACACGTCTCTGCATGAGCTGGACAGAAGTATGGCTTTACTCAAAGAACCATTGCGCTACATTTCTGTCATCACCTTCAAATGTTCTCCTGACTGTTAAAGCTCCCACCTCCTGCGGCTGGAGGCTTTAAAGATGGCTGTAAAAAGTTAGTCCACCAATCGATTAATCTGTCAACAGGAAATGAATGATAATCAAAGGGTGGCTTTAGTGAGTAATGTTCAAGTCAAAACTTCACTGGTTCCAGCTTCTGAACTGTGAAGGTTTTGCTGCTTGTGTCTCTTTGATGTGATGGTTAATTGAATATCTTTGGGTTTTGAACTGTTTGTTGGACAAAAGAAGCAATTTGAAGACGTCATGACGAGGTGTGGTAAATTGTGATTAGCGCTGTATAACGAACTTTAATACTTTTATGCCCAACCAAATTAGTTTCATACTATTAAGAATCAAAAAATGTCTTGTCATCTGATACCTAAGGAATAAATGAGTAAATCTCATCAGCGTCAGTGAGCCAATGAGCATGAAGCATGCTTGGACCTAGATCTAATAACGCTGGTGATTGGTTGTTTATTTACACGAACACTACAAACGTTTGAGTGTGTAATTTTCTTTTTGTAAAAAGGAGTTGATAAAATTGAGTATGTTAAGTATGATTAAGAACTGGAATTGGTGTCAGTACCAATATCCAATATTTACGAACGATGGCCAGCCCTAAATGTGACCAACATTTCTCACTAGTTTTCTCGACCAGGAAGTATCAAAATATCCGTACAGATTTCTCAAACCACTCTTAGCAGCATAAAACCACTTTACCAAATATCTATATGCTCAGTAGGTATTCCCCATGAAACATACCCATAGTGAAATTAAAGGTAAAATCCACTTTAAAACACAATCAACCACCAAACAGATATTGTTGTACTTTACATCCTGGCGTTGCATTTTGTTGTTTTGATGAACATCTCCAACACACCTGGAAATATGTGGAGTTCAAATTAATCGACAGTCTTAAAAATATTTGGTAAAAATCCATCAGACATCACAAAATGATGATAGATAACTCTTTGTACTTAAAGGTGATGAGTCTTAACATTTAACAGAAAACCCTTCAGTCTTAATCCCCAGTTTGTTTTGGTTCAGAGGGACCAGCAGTTATACCATCTAAAAGATGGTTTTGTACAGTTTTTTTTCTTTTACATCATGTACAGATAATGTTATTTTCATCAGTTGTCTTTTGTATTGTATACTATGTATACATTCATCTAGCAGTATAAAATAAAGTATATATATGAGATTATACCCATATGCTGAATCATGATTGATGATCTGTCTGTGAAAGTTTCTATTATTCAGATCTTTTACATTAAGACAATAAGGACGTTACGGATATCTGTTGTCTCCTGAACGTCTCCCTGTGCTCCTGCAGTATCTGTTACATAAGATTTCTGCTGCGCCTGCAGTCTCTCTTTACATTAGATGAGACAGTCTTCTCCAGCTGAAGCATGACCGATGAACAGTCATTCATCCACTTTGGTATTCTGCTGATTCAAGCTCTGTTGTCGCAGCTGTACTGTAATAACACACCCAGCTTGGCCAGCGCCTGCCCAGTGAACCTGACGCATTGTTGGACAGATGTCTTTCAGATTTGGACGCCCTCACCCCGAGGATTTGACCTACGTGCAGGTTTGAAGGTACTAAAATCAATATTTGTGGTTGGAAAATGTGGATGAGTCACGACATGAAACTGTTTCCACAAGGTAAAGAGAACTAACCATTACTAGTTAACTGATGGTCCTATATAAAATCGATGGAGTGCCTCTTTAACTTTATTAACCCCAGGTGAGAGGTGATTTGAAGGCCACGTATTTGCAAAATTAAACATTTTGTAAAACATCACCCTGTTTACATCCCTGTTATCTGCTGATTTACAGTAAGATAAACAGATTAGGCCTAAAACTCAAGTGGGATGAAAAAGGTCACAGTTCTGAAAACAAAGTAAGATCCAAGACTATTTCCCTGTGGAAGAAAAAGTTTAAAAAGGAGCTATTTGTAAGTTTTGCTATCCCTACACTGTCAACTTTCGCATTAGCAGCTGTAAGACTTACAAGTTTAGAAGAAATGTTGCGATTTCCTTTACTCACCAAGAGCTGTCTCCACATCGGATTAACCATACATACAGAGTAAGTATTCGAGGTACTCTAGCCAGATATTTATCCAAATTAGCCGATTTTCTGTACAGTTGATGTGAGTCAAGAAAAGTCCTTTTTCATTCCCATTTCTGACAAATGTCTGGTGAATCTGACACATTCTCAGTAGGTGTTTTCAAGATTTTAACCTTAGCAAAAAATGATTTTGCACAATGTTAATTTTGCTCTTTGTAGTTTTGATGCGGTTAATATTATTCTAATGGCAGCTCAAAGGATAATTTTAGTTTAATCTGTGTAAACAAACCCTGGGCGAGACACAAACCTGCATACTGTTGGTTTTTGGTCTTTTCTTGTGATTTGCTGACAATAAACAAAATACAGACTCTCCAGCCTTTTCCGTTCATTAGGATGCTCTGTCTCAAGCTCACTAGCACTTTGTAAATATTTATCAGCATGTGAGTTTGTAGAAGTTTATGGTGTCTTGCTCTGTAAATATTCAACTAAACGAAATATCCAGATGCTCTGAATTCCATTTCACCTGAAAAGCCAAAACCACTAAACCTGTAAACCAGATGTGTTTTGTTGTTTTGTGCCCCTTTTTCTTTAAAAGAAATCTATAATATCCAGTCAGTCAGTGCAGCCTGTGAGGGCAGTTTGCTGAAAACACGAACACAATTCCCTCGTCATCATGATAAATATCCAAAACACAGTTGTCAGCCTGAAACACAAAGAGAAGAGAATCTAATCTCTGCTAAATGAGATGCTGTAGATTTGCATAAATGAAATTGTATGTGCGCACAAACAGCAGCAGTGACTCATCAGTGTTAGATCTTTCTTTTGGTTTCCCTGTGGTGTCCTCTGGGATGAGGCAACACAGACAGGCTGGGTTAATAAATATGAGGATGGCTGTGTGCACTTTAATGATGACACATCCTATAACTCCTGGTTGCTGAGTGAAAGATAAAAGAGCAGACCTTGTGCGATGGGTTCAGTGATTTGTTGGCGCATCTTTCTGGGGGAAGTTGAAAAGATGAAGTTACATGATGACATCTTGGGTGGATTGGTTAAACAAGCAGGGAGGGGGGATGGATAGAGATTAATGAACCTAGGCTGGGAAAGACTTGGATGGGTGTTCGGTCTCTCTTAATAAAATGAACATTACTTTTCAGTGTTTTCCAAAAGCAACTCAAGGGAGATCAGGCAACTAAATATACTTAGTTAAGGTTACTTAAAAGATTAACTGCAGGTTAATGTTTTGAAAACATTACTGTCATGTTGGTAGAAGATGGGATGTGAACCATTATCATTCATGCTGCTATCATATACTTTGCTGAACCGATCCATCTATTTGTAAGTATTCTCGGCCACCAAACATGGCTTCTTGCCAGGAGCAGGTGGTGGTGCTTGTCGCCTGACAAGAACTTGGTCATCGTTGCGTTTAAAAGACAAAAGGTTATAATACGCCCTTTGAGCAGTGCTACAACTTTAAATGACGAAATTGGCCGGGACTAGCTGGTTAGCGTGCTAACTTCAGTAGAAGAAAAGACATGATAGAGACAAGATTTAACATTGGTGCTGTTTTCCACCTCTGGAGACAGCTGTTGGTGAATAAAGGGATGAAGTTTGATGCTGAACTCACAACGTTTCTTCTAGACTGGCCTGTAAAAAATATGCCGACGGGTCGTTTGTGCTGCAGGTCATTATGAGCCATTATTATTATAATTATTACTATGATTTGTTGTTAGGCGACATCTAGTGGCTGTAGTACTTATGACAGGAGCAAAGGAAAAAGTCCAGTGACGTAGTATAAGGAGAGATTCTCGGTTGGAGGAGGTTGTGGCGGATGGATGTGACCAAACAGGAATATGACACAGAAGAAAAGTAGCAGTAGTAAAGGTAACAGTTAATGTTGTTTCTATTATCCATGACAGTTCGACATGTTGTTATTATTGTAACCATGACGACAAAGATTGTCTAATGTTGAGGGAGCATTTATTTTAACCCAAATTACGATCTTTTCCTAAACCTAACCTGGCCAGGAGCGTTTATTATCGTAACCATGGCGATGAATGTAGGTACACTGCTGTCGGTACAGTCCGTGTGTTTATTATTGTAACCATGACAACCAAGGTCTGGTACACTTGCCACCGTAGGAGTCCTATTTCGGGCGACACTCCTAAGGGTCGTATTAGAGGGTTGGAACAAATGACCTGTCTGGTTGTTCAGGTTGGAGGAGTTGTTGTCTAGACTGGTAAGTAAACAGCTGTTAATGCTAATGTTAGCTATGTAGCAATAGCAAAACTTACAAATACCTCCTTTAAACCTCTCCACTAAAACATTCTTGTGGTGTTATGTGGCATCAACACACAACTTCCTCCTACAAATATGTGCATGATACTGTAAGTTATTAAGTTTTTGAAAAGTGTTAGCCACAGCACACTGGCCTTTAAAACTGTAGCTGTCAGTCTGGCACCAATCAGCTCCCTGGAACAATCAACACACTCAATCACACAATCATTCACTCAGCCAAATAGAGGCTCACATGCAGCTCATTACACACACACACACACACACACACACACACACACACACACACACACACACACACACACACACACAGTAAATTCACCAGAGAGGGAGGGAGAGATCCACAAGAACACACCAAGGGGATTAAGTACATAATACATAATACACTAATCCTATAAACTATTATGAGCACAGGCAACTGCTTTTAAGAAAAATATATAAACATATTTCATTATAACTGTTTGAACAAATAACCAAAGGTACAGCCTCCTGTCTCTCTCATTGGCTCCTAAATTAGGTGGATGGAAAACTGGAGGAGTTGGGTGGAGAAACATACAAGCTGGGAGGATTGAGTGTATTTATATGGTTCTGTATGGGAGTGTCCAGGTTACACTGAGTTATGATCTGAACTGTTGACAGGAAAATTATCATTTGCTGAAGTTTGAGGTTCAGCGCAGTGTTTTAGTAATTAAGAGGCTAACTTGCAAAAGTCTTTCACTGCCTAATTTGTTCAGTCAGTAAACACCAGACATGGAAAACAGCCAGAAGCAAAGTTGTTGCTAAGACACTCTGGATGTTTATTTCATAATATATAACACTGCATTACTCACTAATTAGCCTCAAATGTTTATGTTAAAATAACACATTTTACATTAAATTATTTCAAAGTTACATTGTGCATTTTAAAGGTTCTGTAAATGATCGTCACTGCTACTAGATTTCACACTAGACCAACAGCATCTCACACCAAAACAAATGATTCGTCAGACACACCTCCGACCTCCGTTCAGCCACAACACCCCCTCCTCCCGTCCCTTCATGTTCTCAGTCAGCAAGGTGTCACGAAGCCAAGAGACAGCGGACACTAAACACACAACAAGAAGCTCAACTGAATAAAGTTATCTTGTGTACACAAGAGCCAACAAAAAAACAAACCAGCCACAACCATTAGCCCATGCTAGCATTGCCGTGAGAAGCCCTAGTCAAAAACTCTGCACCTCTCCCAATAGAATACTTTAGGATCCTACAGGGTATTCTATCCACGCAATAGGAAATATGTTTGATTCTATAAGAATTTTCCCAGTCCTTTGGAAATGTATATTTTTTCATTTGAATTTTCAGTCCTATTGGAAATATATATTTTCTATTGGATCTACCTTACTAATATTCTTATTTATGTTCTTTCCTCTCTACAATAATTACCAGTAGGATTCTTAATTCTTATTGAAAATAATTGCATAATAAAAAAAAATGTATAATATGTAATTCATTCAGTTCTTATATAATTGTTCTTTGTGTACATCACAATCATATTTTTTTTTAACAAAGTGCAAAAAACATACACAATATTTTTCTACTGAACCAAATGAAATGAAATTTAGAAGATATTAATATTAAAAAATAATTTAATCATTACATTTAGAGAGAGAACTGTCACTGAGCGACTAAAATAATGACTGAATAATAATATGTATGTATTACATCACCAGCAGCACCGTAGCTCACTGGCACCCTGAGGACCGGTCGTGCACATCAATGCTGACAGTGTTGAGCCCCTGATAAACAGGAAGAAATAATCATGAGTGATAGGATAATGTTTCCTCTATGAGAGCATTTACTCGAATGAATAATCGAATATGTACACAATTTACAAACAAACACATCTACAAGCTGGTTGGTTTGAGTTGAGTACACAGCCTCATTAACATTATAACAGCATAGTGTATTTCTGTGAGACATAATTCTCATTTTCTCTGGCGTTACTTGTAAACAACATATAGCTACAACTCAGCAACTCTCACACAATATATAAAAACTACACAATATATATAAACAACTGTGTAAAAAACATTCACATTTGTGTACAAAACGGCAGAAGAACTAGGCGCAGTTAGGGGTTGAATTTAGCTAACAAGCTAACAAGTGTGTGTGTGTGTGTGTTAGCTAACTTGGCTAACACACACACTTTATCCAGCTCTGTAATACGTCACGCTAACTTACGCAAAACATCGCCAACACCTTCTCTCGACACTTGAACTCGAATAAGGAAATTATGGCTACGATTTAAGAAGATTAAATTACCGACAACATACCTGAGAAACGACGAGAAATAATCCCACGATTGATAGATTACTGTTCCCTGGATGAGAATGTTTACTGGAGTGAGGAAAACACCGCTGTTCCCTTGGTAACCAATGTGGGAGGAGACAAAAGCAATCGATGTCAGACTAGCAAATTAAGACCACTTTGTGGATCACCAATAATACTATTATATATTAACTTTTAACAATAAAGAATGAAATAAACATTGAATTAATTAAATACTTTTTCAGCATTTTTCATCTTTAGCATCTTTTTAACCTTATCGCAGAATTTTAATCTCAGAACATGAATTCACTATATTTTTAAACTTAAAACAGACCAACAGTGAATTAATCTTTTAACTTGTCACATAAACCAGCTAGTGATAGCTTACTTAAAAAAAAAAGCATTATATATATATATTTTTTTTAAATTTAATCTATATTTAATAGTTTGAATGTATTTGTATTTTTCTATTACATTTCTTCACATTTGTATTGTAAATATATTACTTTATTGTTAATTTTTTTTAATTTATATATGCTACCAAAACAAAGAACAGAGAAGCTCAGATTACAATGCACACAGAGAGGTTGTGACTTTTTCTCTGCTGAGGACACCATTACTAAACTATATCTGCTATCTGCTGCTATATTAATGTTAAAAATCTAATTTCCAAAACTTTTAAACTCTTGCCAACAATGTCTGTCTAATGTTCTCTATTGACACATTCACCACATAAATATTCAAAATAACACAAGATGATTTTTCTTTATAGTTGGACCATTGCACTTATTGGAAAAATCATTCATGTCTGCATATTGTTATAGTTTGGACAACATTTATCTATGTAACGTGTTTATAATGACGAGTGTGGAAAGGTGCAGTAGCTTTAAAGAGTCATGATTCACACAAGTGGTTTGAAATAATCCTAATAAAAAAAACAATTAGTGTGCAGTCTGGACTAGTTCATGGAAAGGCGTGACACGATGTATGCGACACTGCATTAATAAAATGATTGATGTGAATGAGTCTGGAAATTATATCAACCAAGTTAAGTCAGCCATTACTATTCTGTTCCACCGGCCTGCACAGCTCCTCCACACATTTCATTACATTAGAGAGTAAAGGAGCAGGGACCTGCAGTGTCTTCCTGTGTCATCAGTGTTTGAGTTTTTAATGGACTTGGACGCATCCTGAATGGACCAGGTCTCTATTGAATGGGAGATCCGGTCCAGTGTATTTAGAAAATCACACTCTTGGAGTCCATCTTAAAGAGTTTTACCTCACAGTGGGCTGCCACTGTGTGAAGAGAGCTCTTGTCCAGAAATCACATTATCTGATTTACACAACAACACAGCAGTTGACACTAACCTGTGCCAAGAGCTGAGTGGATTTCGACCTCCCTGCACCCCCTTCCCCCCTGGCCCCCCTTCTCCACCTATTCAGACCCCACTCACGAGGCTAATGAGCATGAAGGGTTAATGTTTCTCAGTCCATGGGAATCTCTGAGGCTTTAAGTTGGCCTTTCTTTACATTGACTGAGCCGCAAAGTCAGAATGACCAGCGTTGCAGAATTAAATGCATGTGGAGGGCTGAAAACAACTGAGTGTGAAGTTCATCTGCAAAGCCAAGCATCAGAAAATACATCCAGATCACCACCTGTTTAACAGAGGCTCTTTGTGGAAATGCACTCAATTCAAGAAAGAATGGAAATGAACTTCCATTCACTAAAGTATGCAGTATAAGATACAATAGAACAAGATGGACTCTATGTTTCCAATGCACCATGTTCTTCTTCAACATGGTCACATTTCCAGAGCCATCTCCAGGGAATGAAACTTGCCATATGGATTCATGTTAATCTTGACCACAGCCTTTCCACCAACACCATTTTAGGCTAAGCAGCTACAGCTCAGAGGTCTTTGAGAGGATCCCTGGGGTGACAAATGATTCTGGGCTTTTTCCGAGTACCTATAGCTCCTGTTAGCAACCCCCATTCCCTTGAAGTTATTCCATTATGAGCAGCAAGAGACAGATTTTTCCAAGCTGGGAATGGGAATTGTTTGACGCCTGGTGCTTTTAGGGGTCGGGCGTTTCATGTGTTAATGTGTTATTCCGACAAATGGCGGTGCTAGGCAGTGTACATGTGAATTTACAGAAACTGTCCAATACTATACCTGCTAAGTCTCAGGTTCAGTCCCAGCAACATATGTCCTGTTTATGTCTTTAGTAAAGTAAATAATGTCAATGTAAATGCAGTGTTAGTTTAGTGGTAGAATGACAATCTCACTGGGGCTGTAAGAGAAGGTGATGGAGGACAGCAAAGCAATGAAAGAGAAAAACAGATAATTATGCCCAAAATGGAAAGAAGAAGCATATAAAAAAAACATATATATATATATATATACAGTATTAGAGAATTCATCTCTACTACCTTTTTTGGTAAAGAGGAATATAAATCCAAGTTTAGATGCAGATACAGCTTTTTTTACACACCACATATGTCTCTGTTAGCCAGAGTACAAACAGAATTGCAGCCATATTAGTTTACCCAGGCTGCATGCAAATGGGTGTAAGCTCCACTCCAGTCCAGACGGTGGTAATGCACATGTGGCAAACTTCTTTCTGCTTCCCAGTGCCAACATTGCATCTAACGCTGGCATCTGCAATTGTACATTTGTTTATTTTATTTTTTACCAAAGTGAAAAGACTCATGATTGTCTCTGTAATAGTACATGAAATAACCCACCAGTACATTTAGCTTTTTGAGTTGCCATAGAAAACGGTATCTTGCCGAGAACGCCAGAATGAGGCAGGAGCATTGTCTTTAAATCTCTCCTCAAAACTTATTATTTTAGAGTTTAATTCTTTTGAACTGTTTTATTGTTCTATGCTTTTTTGTGTGTTTTAGTTAGAGATGTTATACCTGAACTTGTGTATCGGCCGATACCAAGTACTGATCCAATACCATTGCGTTACATTAGTTGTCCTACCACTATAGTGCCACCCCTCAAAATTAAAGCCTTTCATACTGAACATGTTGCATTTTAACTGGACTTTCCAGAGTAAAGTGTTGACAAATTGCTGACACTATGCTAATGGCTACTGTAACAGTATTCACAGGAACATCAATTCTTCTGCGCTGCTCTAAAACAGTAGTTGCCAGTTGCTGCACAGCACAACTTTCTGTGTAGGCCACTGCTTTAAAGCAGGGAAGAATTTATTCCTGGGGAAAAACTGCCTTATGTACTCATCAATAACCGATACAGTATTTTAGGCAGTATCTGCATTTCTAATACCAATACTAGTAGTTTTAGTGTAACTGTGTTTATTTCTTATTTATTTAACATTGATCTGGGATTTTTTGTTTTGTGTCTAAGTAAAGCACTTTTTATTTGACTTTTTACTTGCTTTTGAAAAGTGCAATATAAATAAAGTTATCATTGTCATTATTATTAAAAAAGAAGACTAAGAGTCTACAGCCATACGAGCAACTCTTTGACACAGAGGTGCTTAGAGCTAACTGCTAATGTTAGCATGCTAACATGGTGACAGGACTTATTTCAGTGTTCAGACCGTGGCTCCTGTGGGAGGAATAAAGACTTCTCATTCATCCGAGAGAGTCGGATGCATTTACACTTTTACAACACCTGGAATGAAAATGAGCAATCAGATTTCATTTCATCGGATAGCTGCCTGATCCATGAAGTGGCTAACAGCTGAAACGTGCTTCTACAGGCTGCACATATGTGAATGTGAACAGTGGCTGTTTGGAGATTTTCCCGTGGCTGTTACTTTTATACATGAACATAAAACTTTTATTATGATACATTTTTTTCATATCCATTATATCAACACATCAGCTTTCTTTACAATATGCACTGGTCTGCATGAGATGCTGTTGTGTGTTGGCTTCTCTGTGACCTGGCACCTGTCTCTTCGCAGACATTTAGGTGTATTTAAGAGGCATAATTCCAGCTTAGGTATGAATGGGGTCAAAAGGTCTTACAGCTAATGGTGGCTGATATTTACTCCAAGTCAGTTTGTGGTAGAAGAGCCATATGTTTCACAAGATTGATTCAGATATTTCACTTGGATATTTGCTTGTGATTTATCTCCTCTCTATCGCTAATTACAACCTTACATGGTACAGTGAGGCTTGCATGTGAGGCTTCAAAGTCAACACAAACAGCTTTAGCTCATCTCTGTGGCGCCTCGTGTCGTCGTATCTAAACCTCGGCCCCCGGTCAGACAGGAGTCCTTCCTCCGGAGGCAGAGAGGCCGTGGTTTAAATCAATAAATCTAGAGGATCAGGGCTGTCAATGTGGGGTTAACAGTGAAGATTCCAGCCGCAAGAATTTATGGGCAGTGTCACGTCCCTGGACCAATCTTGTTTCAAAGTGAAGGATTGAGAGTCTTCAACCGGAGATTAGGTTCTGTAATATACACTCAGACCACAGCCTGCGTGATTTCAGCAGTGTGTGGTTTTAATTATGTCTTATCACAGGATGTAGTGAGGCAGCCGCTGCCAGTCACACACACAAACACAAACACACACACACTTCAAACACATATGAAATCATGAGTCTTTTACATAAGGCCATGCAGACTGCATAATACAGTTGTCAGTATGTCTCAGTTTAACTTATCCTTTCCAATCTGATCTGTCTTCAAGATCATCTAAAGAGACATTAGTCCCTCTGTATCCTTCTCCTCTCACTTCTTCCTTCTCTTTCCTCCCCTCAAAGAAAAAAAAATTGTAATGAGGACTAAATTGGGGTTTTTCCAGGGCCAACGTAGATTTAAGTTGCCATGGAAACTTTGCAAAATAAGGGCTGGGCTTAGTTAGCTGCTCACCTAATGTTTCAGCAATCGTCTTGGCTGTAATGAAAAGCAGCATGTTTAAAAAAAACTGACAGCGGCAGCGGTTCTTTACAGTCCACTGCTCTTGGTTTTATAGTTTTCATGTCTGTAGTAACAGTTTTACAATCTCTATTAAAATGTTGTGAATACCACAAGGATAAACTATCGTATTCATGTAGCTGCTGAACACACACACACACACACACACACACACATATATATATTCAGCAATGCTACACCAAATCCCAGCTGCTTAGAAAAGGTCAAGTTGATGAAAAAGTGAGAGCAGCATCTTTGGGGATCCGGCCTGCTGTCCTGCCGAAGACACCAACAATGAGTGATTCACTTGCCCGCCGAGACTTTGCACATTTTAAATGCTTGCTTGCTCTTGCACAACAGAAACGCCTTTTGTTATCTGAAGGAGATGGAATCAATGGATGGCAGGAATCCGTTGAAGATGCCAATAGGCTTTGATCCCAGAGAGCGGCCTCTGCTCTGGCCCGCAGCCACAGCCTCGTCAAACTGTGAACCAGGCGTACTGGAGAGAGAAGTGAGTGAAGAGGAAATTGTGAGAAATTATTATTAAAAGTTAAAGGAGTAAAAAAAAAAAAAAGAAGAGGGAATCAGGAGAGCGAGAGCTGCTCCTCAGCTGTAATAACGCTGACTGTTGTTATCCTCTACAGGCGTGGAGTGAGACAGCATGGTTTTAATCACAACACACTGTGTTTGCTTAACAAGTTTACACTAGAGTGGTTCGCCTCAGCTCACGCTGATGAACCTCTCGGAGGGGAGGCAGCGCCTCAGAGGACGGTCTCACAGCAAAGTCAGCCAGGTGGAGCAGAAGCACGCACACACACATACACACACACACACACACACAGACACACACACACACACACACACACACACACACACAGAAGACACTGACAGAAATTAAGCCATAAAATGTCTTCTTTCTTTCCATTCCTACGTCTTTTCTCACAGCACATTGACAGTTTAAAATGATAACCACTTAAACTGAAACACTTAGCACTTAAGTTTGAATGTCACAATAATATGAGACAGAGGTCAACAAAAGCAAACTGCTCATTTCTAGCCCGCCTACATAAACTGTCACAACCTTTTTTGATCAGCTGTAGCTAACTAGCTAATTAAGCTAACATTAGAGTTAGCAATAGACTGTAAAATAAAAAAAAAAAAAAGATGGACGTAGCCTTTGTGACATTATCCACAGGTTTCTATCAAAGTGGTTTTGAAGCTCAGAGTGAGCTGCCCCGCCGTCGCCATCTTGGCAGTGCCTCACTCTGCCCGTAACTCCCAGCTAATTCAAAAATGGGTACAGGGTACGCTCACCCAAAGAGGCCACACCCTCAATTATACATAACTTTAATACTAACTTTAATAAAAATTAACTCTAGAGACCAAAACAGTTCTTTGTACCAGGCTAAACATGTTTATTTCAGCTGTAAAGTTGGACTTTAACATGGGAGTCTATGGGGATCGACTCACTGTTGGAGCCAGACTCTAGTGGTCATTAGAGGAACTGTAGTTTTTTGGCACTTTCAGTGCTGGCTTAAAAATGCTGTCCTTGTTTCGACCTAATCAACTCAATTAAAAACACAAATCTTGCAAAATGGGTCTTTAGCATCATCAAGTTGATGTGCTTAACGACTGAGGCTAAAGCTGCAGCTTCACCCGTCGATGATCCACGCAGAAGACATGGAAGATGAGGCTATTATTTCATTCCAATACCTACTTGCTTTACATACCTGTTTAACTCGGAATTTAACCAGTATTATTAGATGTTGGTCCAAGCACGCTGCGTGCTGATTGGCTCACTGACACTGATGAGATTTACTCATTAGGTATCGAAACTTGGCATCAAATGACAATGATTTTTTGATCTTCAATACTACTCCTTGAAATTTTTAAAGCCTTGATAGTATCAAACTTTTTAATGTAACACCACAAACTCTTGTACTTCACTTAGTGAAGATGAATTCCTTGTCTTGGCTGTCTGAGCTCTCTAACCAGTCTGCTCCTCCCACTCCTCCGCTCCATTATCACTCAGCAGGATTAAACCTCATCTATCTTCGGTTCAGACAACCGTCTACAGCCAAACCTCGGCCGTTTATTTAGGTATTGTTATGGTTAGTATCAATCACATTTATAGTGACCTCTTTTTCTCTGCTTTGCCAAAAACTGAGAACATTTTGGTTTGACTACCTAAATCACAGGGCTGATTGTATTACGTAATGCTTTCTAGAGGAAATGTGCGCACACAGTACAGCAATGCTCATACCATGAGTGTGTGTGTGTGTGTGTGTGTGTGTGTGTGTCACAGCATTTTAACAACACGGTGGAGCAAGGAAAACATGTGGTCAAGCCTGCATACGCACGAGCAGTAAAAGGCTGTTTTTATGACGGGTGTTCTCATGCTATCCACAGAGTCTGTTTTCAGTGTGACAGCATCGGATCAAAGATCTGAAACATATGAAACACTAGACTCTGATGCTGGTGACATGATCTTTTTGGTTTGACAAGGTATCAGGTGTCGTGTTGGAGAGAGAAACAGAGAGTGATGTAAGCGGCTCAGCAGAGGACTTTCACACAGACCATTAATCACTAACGTCTTCAAAGCCGCCTCATGCCACACACTGGACCACTTACTCAACTGGGATGGGAACTGAACTGGATCCAAAGTAAAACCATATACCGGCACTTTTGGCCGTGGCAGGTTCAGCTTTTTTTATTTTCTTTCTATACTGTACTTAAATTGTTGCACAAGTTTTAATCGAATTTTTTACATTTCATGGTTAAAAAAAAAGATGTAAACCACATGTAAAGGAGGAGTCGGAACTTGACTGGAATGAAATGCCTGACCCCGACAGTGTTGAGCCAACCCTGCAAAGGAAAGAAAGAAAAAGAAGAAAAGTTATTGTTAGGATTAATGTCCAGGGGCGTGAAGATTATATTGTAATTTCTGGGAACTCTTGTACGTGTCAGACTGTTTGGGGACAGGTTAGCTTGGCACAGCGGCTGTGGGCGTTTAGGTTAACTCAAAAGTTGTCTCATTTAAATCTCTTTTTTATCCAACGAGCTACGCACTAATAATCCCACATCTAGGAGTCCCCTGGTTTTGTTTGGAGTCGGAGGGTTTGTATCCTGTAGTGGACAGGACCTGTGGAGCGCTGTGTGCAGTTAGCGGGGCTAAGCTAGCTGCTGAGAGCTGGTATAATACTTCTGAACTGTTTGTACGGAGACCCGTTGGAAATCTCCTCGTTTCTTCTGCAGATCTTAAAGGAGGTCACAATCGTCACTGATCATCAATGAGTTGAGCATTATTTAAACATATCTACCAACTATTATAATTAAGCCTGGGTACTACACCGTGCCAAAGAATGGCAATTAGATGAAGCTTCCCAGTGTTTTTATTTTTATTTTTTAACATTAATTTGCATACGTAAATATTGGTTTCCACAAGCATCACATTTACGATTTAGATTCAACATTTAGACAAACTACGTGGTAAAATATTTACATTTAGGATTTAGATTAATATAAATTCTAAATGTAAATATTTTAGCTAAATCCTAAATGTTGACTTTTGAAGTCAAACCTAAGTGTTAAACATACTGTAGATCCTAAATGTAAATATTTTAACATTAAACATTTAGATTTAGATAAAGCGTTTAATAAAATATTTAGAGTTAACATTTAGAAAGGGTTAGGTATTAGTCCAAGATTTAGGATTATATTTAACATTTATATTCAGTATTTATATTTAATATTTAGTTAAGATTTCAAACCTTCACACTTTAGGAATCTGTGAACAGTGTGTTCCCAGGCGCTGGAGCCAATAACGGGGTCTCCTTGTTTAAAGGTTCTTCACATGAACTCTGTCAGACTGCATCAAGTGTGAGTGAACAAGCATCTGGATCCACTCCAGTATCATCAACAAATTGCTGATCAAAGCTAAAGAATCAAACTCTTGTGTCATATGGGAACATGTTATTTGGTTGCAGACGTAGTAAATGAAGCACGTTAGAGAAAAGCTTCCACCGAGGTGAAGCCCAACACCAAACATGTCTTATGGACGTATTGCAGCAGTAGTTTATTCAAGGAGCCGGGGATTTGTAGTCCGGGGTTATGGTGAACCACAAAGACAACTTCTAAAGCAAGAAGTGAACGCAGGAACAAGTGGTTGTGGCTCTAAAGAAATGGGCAAAAGCCGGGGCCCCAAATCATGGAAACCACTCCGCTGACCACAGCAGAACTCAGATTTCATATGGTGGCAAAGCTGCTGCAGCAGAAGCACAGAAACGATTCTCTTACACGATTAAACTTAGTGTTTGTTGATCGGCGGGTTTGTGAAGTGCTGAGTGAGCTGCATCGAGTCTGTGGAACCTGCTGCAGTTCTGTTTTAAATCAGAGGCCAAACACCAGTTTAAAGTTGTGAGTTATAATACTTGCTATTGTCACTTCTCTTGGAGTATAATCTCACCACAATGAAGATTTTAACTCATTTAAACCGAAGCACTGTTTGAACACAACCTCCTAAAACCCGAGGGTTTTCTGTTCAGTAAAAACTTTTATTGTTCAGCCTCGGAAACAGATAGAAACAATAAATAAAAACCATTTAAGACCTTAAACCTTTGACTTTTATTGTAAATCATTGCCTTTGCCTTTGAAACTGGTTATGGCTGAAAAATAAAAACCCCGCATTTGTCAACTTTCTCAGTTCAGTTAAACCTTTTTAAAAGTTTATTGATTTTTTTAAAAACGTCAATGAATATTAAGGTAAAGGCAACGATTTAAAATATAAGCCAAAGGTTTCAGGTTCAGGCTTCGCTCAGGTTGTTTCCCATAATAGATTTCACCTTCCTGACCCGACTCCTGCCGAATTCATCAGTCACATGTGTTAAAAAACGACGACATCATATGCTACACGTGTACGTCACACTCAGTCTTAATGGGTTAATTTGGCACTAAGATCCAAATCCAGCAGGTGAAGCTCGAATGGCAGGTGAGACCGACTCTCAACAGGCACTTGACCGAGACTTTTCCAGGAAAGGAGAGTTTTCACTCAGTTAGCTCAGATTTCTACAGCAATGTGCTGCACCACATTCCCCCGTCTCTCCTCCGAGGTTTCCTTCGACTACGAGCAGCAGAAAGTTTCACATATGACTTTTCTTTTCTCTTCTTTTTATTAACTTTGGATGAGCTCAACACCGCTGCATTCTTAAGCACCGGCAGAGAAATGCAGTTCCTCCTCCAAGCTCTTTCACACTGACTGGAGATGCAGACGGGGCCAAACTCTAAAGGATGAAGTCATGGCTGTCAACATGAAACCCCTCACTCCCCTCAGCCCCTGCACACAAACCCCAGAGACACTGTTCACGATGCGACTGTCTGTTCTCTGAGCTGTATCTGCTCTAATTGATAATGAGAGGAGGTCGTGAGCCTTCAGCTTCACTTTGCCATTTCTTCACAGACTTCGTCGGGTTGTCAATACGCCCGCCGACCAATATTATGTTAACTGCAACGTCCCCCAGAGGCCTGGCACACGGGATTACCTAATGCATGTGGTATTAAACATGGAGGTAGTACGGGTGTGTGTGTGTGTGTGTGTGTGTGTGTGTGTGAGCAGTGCATGTGAATGCACGTCTGTCTGCATGTGTGGGAAATCTCAAGTTACCCCCTCATCATTCCACCACATTCTGCAATATATCACTGTCACGGCAAATGTAGCCTCGTTCCAAATAGTTTAGTCTGACAGGACTCACTTTAACATGATAGCACGATGTTGTGCACAGCGCCGTTTACTGTAGATCTTCATGCTGAAAAAGCCTGTTGGAATAAGTGGGGGACATGTTATCAGTTTGTTTGCTGAGGCAGAAATCCTACGCACGTTTGAGATACGGTTCCTCATTGAAACATGGAGTTCTAACTTATATTGATCACATTATCCATATAGTACAGACATACTGTACATTAGTAGAAGCTGAGATGAGCAGCTGCTGCACATTTTCATAACTAAAACAAACTTCCATACAGTGTGTCCTGCGATATTTCTTCCAATCTAAATTACTAATAACCGTTGCACAATCTTGTGCAACACATGTGGTATTAGACGAGGCTTTTTCAGTTGACTCACTTATCATCACTTGCAGAGAGAACCTGATCCTCTCCAAGGATTCCACTCAGCACGAGGTTTAATGGATCTTTGTCTGCTGATATTTTCCAAGCAGCAGTCTCTATGGCAGCTCATCTCTGGAGGCCTCACTGCGGTGCTGTGGGAGTCCTCGCATTTTCTTTATAAAGCTCAATATCACAAATCAAGGGGTTTTACGATCAACGTTATGACACTCTCGAATCAGACGAGGAAATACTCCCTAAAAGAAGTCTGAAAAAAACTGGATTAAAAATGGAAGAAACTACAGGGAGAGACAGACGACCTCCTCTCCGCCACACAAACTACACAAACATACAAGAGGCAAAACCAAGCACATCATTCACACGGGCAGGAGAAGAAAACAAACACACACAGAGGGAGAGAGACAAGGACGAGGCTGAGACTCCTGGAGGACGAAGATCCAGATCCAAAACATCTGGAACGAGGCAGGAGAAGGAGAGAGGGTCCAGGACAGACGATGGTCCAACACAGAGAGAGAGAGACGTGAGAGGTAATTACGGATAAGAATTAACCCGCGACCTCAGTTCACACAACACCTGACAGTCAAAGTCATTAATGTGTTTTGGAAATACATTTCTCTTTTGTAATGTTAGCGAGTCAATCCAAGAACATTATTCACTAATGAAAATGTAATTCAGGCCTGACAGTGATTTCATAGCTTCTCTGGGGGTCTCATCATCAGGCTGCGGGAGACAACAATCATCTCCTGCACAGTCGTTACTGGGACACGTGTTCATAGTGGATATTAATTAAAGATGTGGTAAGCGAAGCTAATCCGTATCTCCTCGTGGTCTGCTAGCCGTCTGTACACAACCCCGGCTTTGTGAATGAGAAATAAACAAAGCGGCTCGGGCCGAGTAACGCAACACTTCCAGCCAATCAGCAACAAGGGGCGTTCATGCTGGTGCACAGGAGAAGAGAAGAAGGGAGATTGGGGAAAGGGGGCAGTGGGAACTCATGCTAACAGCTAGTAAAAATTACAAGAGGAAGGAGAAGGCGCACTTACGCTTAGTGTACGTAGTGATGCGGTAATTCAACAATTCACAAAGTTCACAGTTTGATGGCAATGATGATGAAGTGATGAAAATATTCAAAATAAAGTGAACACTTAAACTGATATTAGTTTTTTTCTGTGGGCATGCAGCAAAATGCATGAACTGTTGTAAATATAAGTAAAATATAATTTGTGGCTGCAGGTACAAATTCAGTTCTGATTGATAATTAATTTCTCCTTTGTGATGTTTGTCATAGTCTAAATTATGAACTAATAAAGAGACTGAAGCTCATCATTTCATTGTTCACTGACATTCAATACATTTTGTGAAGAGCTTTGTTCCTCTTCAGTAAAGATTATGCATCGATCACATTCGCCAGGGAAGTTAATCTGTTACAGGTGATGCTTTCAGATTCACATGCAACCTCCCTCCTGTCCTGTCAGCCAGACGTTTCTGGGAATCATGTTTGACCACATATTGCGTACGGACATTTATGTGAAGATGTAACATTTGAAGGTTTTTTTTTGTTTTTTTTTTCTGAGGCTCTGCCAAAAGACAAAACACTGAATATGGAAACTCATGCTGTTGTGTCAACTAGCGTTTGATTGATGTGAGTTTTTGAAAACACATGCAAATAGTTTCAAACTAAAGCTTCCAGTGGCCAACTGTTTGCACTGATATACACTCTCTATTAAATTTACCAATTCCAAACTATGGTGCTCACAAATCTCTGTTTGAATCCATCCTTAGAAATGTGTTTCTTTTTATTGTTATTGGAATGTAACAGTTCGTTATAGTTAATTATTGTGGGAAGTACACTTATTCTCTTTCTTAATGAGAGTGAGATGAGAATATTAATACCGCTGTGTTACATACAGAGGTGGGCGGTTAGCCTAGCTTAGCATAAATACTGACTTTTCAAAATTCGGTCTTTAGCAGGACATGGGCAACTTCATAGAGCTACCAGGCGAGGAGAGGTCAGCGGCCATCTTGAAAATGACCACACCTTTCAGGACCTGCGGCAGAGATGTAAGTAACGAACCATTTGCTCTCTGATTGGACAGTTTGACTTCGCTTTGTGATTGGACTGCCTTTGTCCAATCAGATTCAGATGTAAAGACAAGGTCAACATTTCTAGACAGGTACAGACTTTTATTTATTCTACAGGTGTACAAACCACATTTACAACCTCAAACATTGGAATTACTTGTGAACACTTTACAAGCTCAACATCTTTTTGACCCTAATTTGAGCTCATAGTTTCCACCTGCTTCCAGACTTTATGCTAGCTAGCCTAGCCATATCCCGACTCGGTACTGCACAGAGAAAGTGATGTTGTTCTTGTTTTGAGAGAAAGCAAATGAGCGTAGTTCTCAAAATGCTTCAATTCCTTTCGGGAACACTGGCTGTGAGGAGGCTGCGGAACATCTTTCATTTTGGCGGCTTTGTTAACGACTCAGAGCGGACACACCGCCTGCGTGAGACCCACGGACGCTCTCTTATGATCTACAGAGTCGGCGTCTCGCCTATTTTTCACGCATGATGCACATCTGCCTGCAAAACCAGACAGAGAAAACACCTGTTGGTTGTCATATCTAAATTATACCAGCAACTATTACATTAAACTGACACCTTCTACTTACAGCAACAAAGTGGCAGCACAAAGAAAGGAAAACTGCAAAAACACAATATCAAGTACTTAAAAAAGCTAAATAATATAATAATATAGTATGTACAATTAGATATTGAATTAAATTATTCGTCAGTCTGTTGTCTATGTCTAGGCTGAAACTAAATGAGAAAATACAAATATCTTTAACCATTTTAGCAGCTGCATGTGGAGACAGTGGCACTTTACTGATGTTTTCTGTCAAGAATAAATAAGAAATTAATTTAAAATGAAAAGAAATCCAACATTCAAATAGCCTGTAAACTCTTTGTAGAACGACAGAGCTGCTCGGAGCCCAGAACACAAAATACATAGATAAAGTACAACATCACAATGAGACATTTAAGTCCTTAAAAGTCTCTCAGAGGAATGGGTGTCTCTGATTTTTGCTTTGCAGTAGAAATCAAGCATTTGCAAATTCTATTCTGCTGCCCATTATTTTTTTTTTTTAGACGCCACGGTTGAATTTGGTCTCTCACACTTTCCTCATGTGCCTCTCTGTTATGAGAGGACTCAGATCTCTGGAACAACCCATGGCAGTCAAACTTCGCCTGGTCTTTTGTGGCGGAAAGTGAAAACAGCTTTCACATGCACTGTACAGTCGGTTAGCTTTATATATCATTGTTCACTGTTCGTCACTTTGACAACGGGTGGAAATAGCTGTGCCATAAATGTCAGTGTTATGAAATACTGTGTTGAAAAGTGTAATATGTTTGAATTTGCGCCACCTCTTTGCCAAAATTACAAAACTGAGAATGAGAACAGAATGAAGTGTTTCACAGGGCCTTCATCCAGAATACCTCACTGACCAATGACTGCATTTCTCTGCAGAATGGGTGCTGCCGTCAAATTAAACACCCTCTGTCATGTGAAAATCTAAACCTCAAACTACCCAAGAATCAAAAACTAGAGAGGACGCTAGAAGAGTTGGGAGCAAGGATTTTGGAGTTCAGTTACACACTTGCACCAGGTGAGAGGTTGAGCTGGCGCAGGTTTGATGCCTGTGAAAGATCGAGGTGAGATGGGGATGAAAATAACCCACCTCACTGCTGCGCCGGACGAAAGCCAGACCCGATCCATTATTTGTTCTGTGTGAAGTAAAGCCACAGAAATGCCTGTGCAGATGCCATGCTAAACATCTGGTGCAGCCCGCTTTTATGATATCATCTAACAGTCATCCATGTAAGTGTAACTCAATAAGGAAATAGAGGTTCATTAAAAAAAAAAAAAAAATGCAGGCAACCAAATGAGGCCATGCTCATCTGCAAAGGTATGAGACTTTGGATTTATCATGGATAGAGTTTATAATTCAGTTTAACACACATATCTACCACATGCTGTCTGGAAAATTGTAAGTTTTCCAACTGAACAGTTCGTCCTATTTCCCATCATGATGCATTTTGTTGGAGGAGGGTGACTGTTCGATCCGGACGAATAGAAACGCTGATCTGATGATGGTGTTAGATAAAAGAGGGATGACGGAGAAGAGAGATCGACAAAGGGACTATGATTCATCCTGTGGGGAACATGAATCTTTTGATGGGGGTTATATGTCACTCAGAACCACAAGTCAACCTCATGGTGGCACAAGAGAAGTCGGGGGAGCACTGTGAATATCCGTACGACTTTTGTGCGAATCCATGTGGCACACTTTGGTTTATTTCACTGAATAAATAATTTTATTTTAGAGAGCACCTTTCAAAACCTGGGTTATAAGGTGCTGTACAGTGAAAACTTGAAGAACTGCATAGTTAAAAACAGAAGATAACAATGTAAAAGCAATAGCAAAAATAAATTAAAAAAAACAATGTCATCTTCATGTGAAGGCTTCTTCCTCTGTGGACCATGAATGCCTCTTGGTTGGACTGTATGGCAATCCAACCAATACAGTAGTTGTTGGCCTATTTTAGTCTGAACCAAAAGCGAGGACCAACTGAGCGAAATTCCTGTTAGTGCTGACCAAAAATGAACAATCAAATATTTTCTACTGCAACGTTTGCCAATTTAATACAAATCGAATCAAAAGCCACTTATCACTCAAAACTCAAAATACCACAGTTGGTACATACAGAGGGACAATAATACTCAAGACTTCTGGCACTAACTGTCATCTAGGGCTAATAAAGTTCAGTGTGCATTCGGGCAAAAAACCTTTCCTTGAGTGCGCTCTTGATATGCGCCATTGTACCACAATGCAATGCTCAAAGGAAATGCTCCACTCATAGAAGAGAAACAGAATGAAAATAACGTATAAATCGTGCTGAGACAGGAAAACAAAAACAAAAAGTGTTCAACCTTTACAAAGGCGTCGTGCTGTAGCTTTGTGAAGTTTAACTGACGGTAGCATTAGACACTTAGACATCTGAAGGTTATGAGTTGTATCGGTTAGATGTGTTGTAATGTAAGTTGTCAATACTATAAAGACATAGTACATGTTGTGTACTTGTAGTATGGAGCTGGAGCACAGCTACTGATTCCTCTGGGTTCCACTCTGAAGACTTATTTACCCAGTCTTAAGAGCATCTATTTATTTTCTAATAATGGGTAATCTCTAACTGGTTAGCGACAATCCATCACAGTTTATAGACAAGCAGTCCCATCAAAGAGACAAAAATCACCGAATCACTATTGACCCTAGCTCTTTTCCAGTGTAAGATGATCAATCCATTTACATTTCCAGACTGGAGCCTCACTTAAACAACAGTAATGGCTGAGCTGGACATCCGTCAGACGGCCTTCATCGACAGCTCGCAGCCTCTAATCCATCAGCTACATCGGCTGTAATGTGGAAATACCTCCATGAAGGCCACTTGGGAGTAGTTTATCAGACCTCTCTTGGGCTGTTGTGACACGATGATTCAGGCCGTGTTGGAGGAGGTCCTGGAAACACTACTTTTAGAGTAAAGGCTGTGTGTAATCGCATTAAGACTCTTAATCTAATGTAGGATCTGAAATCCTTCCTTTTCTGGACAGTCAGTGAGGTTTTAGTGGAGAGAGGATGTTTGCTACTTCAAGCCGTGGCTGATTACAGGACATTTCAACCTGCTGTGATTATAATAAATGTGACTATATGGGTTATGCTAACTTTGCAACCTCTGTTGTAGAGATCTGTACAGTACAATGCAAAAGGCTCTTTGAGGTTGCTGAGGAAGTGACAGTTTCACCTAAACATTTACACCAGGACAAGAATCATCCCGCTCCAGCAAGGTCTTTCACTGGCAGGAATCTCACAGCACACAGGTGTTTCCAGATGTGCTGTCCAAACTATTCTGCCGGAGCACAATGAAATCGTAAACAGTTTATTTGCCAGTCAAGAAGAAACGCAGCAAGTTCAGTATCAAACTTTCATTCCTAGTCACTGAGAGCAACCTTTTTGTTTTGCGTCTACTTCGATACCTTCTTTTCTTCTACTGAGGTTAGCATGCTAACCAGCTAGCCCCGGCCCTGTCAGCGCATGCCGTCATTTTCCGATACCAAGTCGCTGTAACATCCAGGCTGCCCTGAAGAAGAAACCCTGCTCAGAGGACGTATTATAACCTCTTGTATTGTAAACAATGGCTGAAGCTAGCTGCAACACTGGCAAGTAACCAGCCATTAATGCTAACGTTAGCTATGTAGCATTAGCAAAACTTACAGTACATACTGTCATACAGTACTGCTTGAGTTTGTAACAGTATTTAAGGTATGTGCTTCCATTTATATGGCAGGTAGTTAGCTTAGCAACATATAAAAGCAGAGCTGAGAGCTTTAGCTTGCAAGCCTCTGGCTATTTCCTGGAAGCAGAATCTTACCAGTACAGGCCCAGTATCAATCAAATTGTAAATATCTAGATGAGTCCACAGGTGAGAAAGATCCCAGTGGTTTTACTAAGTTACGACGAAGCTGCGTTCAGCTTTGTAGTCCTGGAGATTGTGTGATTACACGTTAGACAGTATTTTCAGTGAGGAATTGTAATACGTATGTGTTCATTTCCCAAAATCTCTATAAAAGAGGATGCAAGTGCGGAGTTGGTTTGACCCATTAAGTCATGATGACCACATCGATGGGGACTGCACCAGGCTGACATTACATCAAATTTTCTTTTAAGGGTTTTTTTTTGGTGGAACACAATGTGGAAAACAGAAGTCTCTAACGTAACAGTCTCTTATCACAGTATCTTTGAGTAATGCATATTCCCACCGCCCTGCTCACAAGAAGTGGAGGTTTGGCCTTCGTCGATTTGTTGCCATGTACATCCAAATATTAGCAAAACACAAAAACCAAAGTTTATTTAAGAAGAAGAAAAAGTCATTTTAATCCCTCTCTCTAACAGCTGCCTCTTGTAGCAGTTGAAAGACAGAAACCAGGGTTGTGAGGATGCTGTGAGGAGCTGAGATTAAGACGTGTGGGCGTGACAGGGGTGTTTGACTGCCTCACAGTTTCCAGCTCCATTTGTCATTCTCAGATTCCACATGTACAATGTGTGAGCGTCAGGGAGGAGAAGGAGAAGAGGGGAGGCCCGGGCCTCGACAGCCTCTGATGGATGACCTGCATACTTCACAAGATTTCTAATTAAATCTACTCCTAAAAAGAAAAAAGTAAAGGGTTCTCGCTTGCCTCTAATTTTCTCACCCCTGCATGTTGTACTTGAGAACTGTAGGATCACAAAGCCACAGAAATATGCTGCTATTATGAAACTATCTTCTGGCAAACTTCAGCCTCTGGAAAAGAAAAAACTTGCATCCCCTCCACCATGAACATGAATATTTGAATACACTGCATCATGTCACTCCGGAGTAAATGCACTTCTCCCTCTGCTCAGGATCAGATTCTTCATAGCAGGTATATTAGAGCAATTCGTTATTTTTAAAAACCTGTCCGAAGCAATTGTTTCCCCTTTAAGCCCCAATTATATTTTACATAAACCGTTGTTAAAATTAGCTCATACAAACCCACTGACTTCTTAAAAACTTTAATCTCCATACACGGCGTTTTCCATCACACACCTTAGTTTTTCTTTATGGTTTGACACTAAATTGTTCATTTTCTCCTCATTTAGTTGTTTTTATCTTATGCACAAACACCTAACGCTTGTATCATACATCGTACTCAGTTTCTCTAGTACTGATGGTCTTTAGTTAAGTTTGCTTTAAGTTTTTCTAATTCAGTGTCTTCTCAGTCACCAGTTCTCAGAGTGCTGCTGCCGCCGGACGGAGGGACGTCCTGTGAGACTCTTGTGAGAGTCCAGACCGACTCGACTACTGCGATGCTTTTCTGGCGGACCTCTCTTCACGCACAGTGAAACCCGTACAGGTGGCCATGAATGCAACGGCACATCTGGTCTTCGATCAGCCTAAAAGGGGACAGGTCACTCCGCTACTCATCGGCCTCCACTGGCTACCCATGTTCCACCTGAATCAAACTGGAGTCACTAACGCTGCCTTCTGCACCATCTACTTAAACTCATTCTCAGCCACTGTGGTCCTCCATCACCATCGCTGCACACAAGGAAGTCTCAGTCCAGACGTTTCTCGTCTGTGGTTCCCTGACGGTGGAACAAGCTACTCCATGCTCTCAAAGAGCACCTCCTCTCCTAACACCTCTCACACCCCAACATGGGTGCACTTCCTCACCTGATGTCCTGGCACTTCACCTTACTGAACAGATTTATATCTAGTATTTACACCAAGGTCTCCTGCTGCAGTGAAGCGTTAGTGTAAGACACTTTTTCTCACTTTATTCTGAGGTCAAACTTATTGAACAGAAAACATGTTCATGCACGACAACAGTTGCTACAGAGAGAAATCAATGATGTTTGTGTTTCTCTTGTTGTATATGTTGTTGTATTGTGTTCACCTGCCCGGGGACTGCAGAGACTCGCAAGTCGCTTTGGATGACAGCGTCTCACAAGTTTGGTAAATGTAAATGTAAATGTGAGGCCTGAGCAGAAGAGCAGTTAAAGACAGAAAACAATTTACAAGGAGGGAAACACAAGACTGAGACAGGAAGTAAAACTAAACAAAGAGTTTGTTTCTTTAGAATATATTCATTCTCTGATCCCTCTGTTTTGTTGTATTTATAGTTTAGTCGGTGTGTTTGTGTCGTTGTTTCTGACGTGGTCTGATCAGGTCAGTTTTGTTGTTGTTTGGTCTGTTCAGTTATATATTATATTCAGTTATATAATGAGCCCCAGAACTTCTGTTGATGATTTATCCATAATAATTGTGGGCTGTCGGCTCAGTCCCTCTCAGTGGCCTTGGCATGTGTCTACCAGCCTCACAGCATCATGCTCACTGACCCCACGTTACTGTGTCACTGAGTAATGTCACTGACCTCCGCTCACATGACTGCCTGTTTGATGTAAGTCACACTCGAGGTGGGAGATACGGGAAACGGCAAACCAGATGGAAAAGACGGACGAACTGGAGTTCAAAGGGTGTTTTGACAAAAACAATGTGATTAAAAGAGGAAGGCAGACATGGAAATCATGCCACTACTTCTACTCTTCTTCTACTTTGGTGCATCCACGTTGTTGATGTCAATGAAACTTCCATCTACACCTGAACCTTAGTATCTGTTATATGATTCATACCATCAAACATGTTTGTTAGCTCACTCTTTTAGCAAATGTGTGTTAGTCTGCAGCTTAAAATAGACTCCGACAAATTCACCATTTAAGGCCTGATAAAAACTACAGTGCCCAGTTGTTTTAGGGAAATATTTAGCCCTTTTTTTTTTCTTAACTGTATATTTGTGCTTGGGGGGAAAAAAAATGTAGGCTGCAGACCAGAGGCGGGGTAGAAAGTCAGACAGTATCAAGAGACGAATAAAAACATTCCTGCTTCTGGACTTTTCATGGGATTTGTTGAAAAGAAAAATATAGAAAATGCCACATACACCCTTTAACTGAAATGTCTGAACCTCTTTCAGCTCAATCCTGCATGATGGCGTCTGTGTTTCTGTGAGGAAAGCTGAAATTATTTCTCTTTTCATTTGCATCTGTGTTGAACGGTGTAATAATCAAATGTAAAGTCAGAAAGTCTGGCTGTTTGGCTGTTTGGCTGTTTTCCACCTGTTCCTCCCCGTGTTTCTGGTAAAAAGATTACACTGACACATACACTGTCATGTCTCTTCCTCTTTTCTTGTTTTACAGCTGTATCGTCATCCACCTCTGAGTCTGTTCCTCTTTACCCCACCCAATCCTTTCTCCTCTCTCATCATTCCTCTCCTCCTTCAGCCCTAAATCCTCTCGGTTATTATCTGGTTTATTGTGGTTGAGTCATCACATGAGTGAGGCAATAGCTGTGAGGACTTCAGAGACCAGCTGCTGCTGCTCTTGTGGTTGTCAGGGACCAAATAACTTGACTTATTGTTGCAACCTTAACAATGACACAAATTTCATCTCGGAAAATGTTTCCTGAGCGAAAGTTTTTCTCCGGTCACGTCTTTAATATATCTCCAAGGTTTGTGTCACAGTGCTGCACACACACTTTAGTAGCTTCTAAAAAAAAATCTTGTAACTGTATTGTAAGGTATTACTACTTCTACAAAAACACTGTAGATTTGTAAATTTGTTTCTACGATATGTGATGATTATTGCCCGGAGAAAATAGTGCCGGTTCACTGTGATCCGGCGTCTGTTTGCTTTTGCACAGGAGAGTCACAAAGACACGCAGCACATGAAGAAAGAGATAAAGATCTGGGTTCAAGTGATATCCAGCACAAACAAATGACATGTCTCTGTAGGTTAAGTCTTATTTCTTCAGTCTCTACATTTATTTATAAAAGTGAACGTGTTTTATGTTTAATGTGCATGATTTTGCATGTTGTTGTTCACATGTAAACTGACAGAAATACAGGAGCTGTTGTGAAGAATGATAAAAGAGAACTTGAGAAAGAACTTTAAAGTGTAAGTTGTTGTCAGACCTCTGCACATCTGAAATGTGAAAGAAAGAAAAAGAAAGTTCAGTCGGATGATCTAACAAGCTTGATATTTGAGTATTTTTATACATCATGTATTATGATGCCTCTCATGTGACAAGGTGAAAGGACTGGTATTGATGAACCTACAGAGAATCATCGCCCACACCTCCCCTTGGTTTAACGGAGCTTTTCAATGAGGTGTTTGTGTGGCTGTACTGTTTCGGTTCGCTCTCTCTGTCAGTGTGAAAACAGCAGCCAGCTGTTCTCAGAAAAAAGAAAAAAAAAAAATCTCTAAAAACCTGCTGTATAACACCTGCTCAGCAGCAAACCGCAGACACACACAGTTAGCAAACATAGTGAAGCATTTAGCAGCTAAAGAGACCAAAAACAGAGCTAAAAGAGCGGGAATATTGACCCTGGATTGATCCGATGACCGGGAACACGACTCTAAGTGAATGGTAATGTTGCTCTGTAACAGCTGGATGTGTAAAGAGTAAACATAAGAGTTGATGATGTTTCAAGATTCTGTTCACAATCTGTTTCCACCGCTCTCAAAAGCACAAATAATGTCGAACAGCTCGAACAAGTATTTTAATTGTATTATTCAAGCCAATAATCACATCCACATTGTTTTCTGATGCATTCGATATGACAACAACTTAAATGTAATAATCAGAATATCATTTTAGCTCATCTTGAATGTTAGACTATGATCTGTGTGGAAATGCAATTTCACAAACTACTTTTGACTTTTAACCTTGAATTTGTCATGCAGATTTAAATGTTGATTTGCAGCTACAAACATTGGAATTATTTCTTATGGTCACTTCACAACTTCAGTCGTTTTGACCCTAATTTGAGCCTATATACATGTATGGGGTGGAGTCATGTGCACGACTTACCGTTTCTTGCTGGTTTCTGGCCCGAGGTGGATTCTGGATCCCTATGAAAACACAAAAGGAAAAATAAGGACATGTCAAGCAGCTCCTCTTTTGACTATGAAATGTTTGAGGCAGTCCAAGGACTTCAGAACATAGATATAATCATCCACTTAAAACTCATTTAGTATATACTGTATAAAAAGACTATGAATAAATTTGAACAAATGATACATGTACATGTGAAGAGTTAGTAGAAGATATTCATATATAAATAAATAAACATTAGTGGTGAGGCAACACAAAGACACTGGAAGAGGAAAAGCTTCTGTCAACGTCCGTGTACACATACAAAGCACAAAACTGTAAAACTTGGTGCTCAAAGTGAAATACTGCAACATTCAAATATTAAAAAAATAAAACAATGAAAATGATACTACACAACTATGTACAGAAGTGTTTTAGAATGACAAAACTCCTGCTGGGCAAGATGTGCAAAAGGTATTGATTAGGGGATGTGCAAAAGATCACAGTATAGACAATATCTGCCATGTGAGGGATAATACCTCAAGGTGTTGATGTAATGTTGTTGATTGAAGAGGCCAGATGCAGAAGAAAAGGCTGGTCCATCACCGGTGATTAGACTGGACTTCTGGTCCTGAGACAGAAACATGTGATAGGACAATTCCTTTAGATCATACAAGTTCTTTATATTCAAACATGTTAGGTCTGTTGTGTGAGTATATTAAATCGTGAAGATAGATATGAATATGCAAAAACAGTATGAATATTATAAAATGTAAATGCAAGGAAAAGGGTAAACAACTAGAGGTGTGATAACAATTCAATGTACACAAAATATAACCAACAAACTGAGTAATACAAATATGGATATACTGTAAAATACATAACCAATATGAACATGTATACAATGGGGGCCTGATTTAATCACAGTGGTATAGACAAAGTCTCTTTTAGTAGTGAATGACAGCATGTTACTCACCTGGACCCTCCTCACTGTGTTGGAGAGACAGGTGGAGGCGGTATTGCACCTGTACTGGCTCAGGTCCTGATAAAGACAGAGGGATGCTGAAATCTCCTGAGAAATGTAAAGACCTAGTGCACTTTCAATCATGGCTGATCTCCTAACAGTAATTTAAGTGGTTACAACATGGTGAACCGATCGACGTGTATTCACTCGGTCTACTGGCTCCATACAATCTCAAGTTACAGTCAGTTACAAGATGAGCCTAAAGTTACTGACGTCACTAGCTGGACAACAGCCGAGAGCAACAGACACAATCCTACTAGCCGCTAAAACGTCTGTCGACAACGTCAATATCACCACCTGAAATGTTTGTCGGTACGGTTTGTCAGTCGTTGCACTGATTATACTTTTAGCTGAAGAGCTAACATTGATGCTACTCACCTGGCTAACAGGAAAGTTGCGAGCTCGGCATCAAACCGCATCTCTTTCCTCTCAGCAGCTTCTCCAGCGGTGGAAAGCCACATCCAGATTTACTCGTGTTGCTTATTTTCTTCGTCGTTGAACGTGGTTTCTTGTCGGGAGCGGTCCTGCGGGATACAGATGAATATCGCCTTTCAGGAGGTTCAGCGATTCCTGTGTCTCTGTGACGCTAACTTCAAGCTCTGCCGGAAGTTGTTCTTCTTCGTGGGACTGAGGGCAGACCTGACGCTCCACGGACTCACACAGCGTCTAGTGTCACAAAGTGGTATTACAACACAGGACAGGTCGGTGCTGGCAGGTTACCATGTTCGTTTCAGTAGAAAACTGAAATACAACAGATGGAGGTCTTGATCATGACATCGTCACTGTGGCTGCTTCACACGCTGTTGATAGTGTTAATTCATTTTTGAACTTTTTAAACTAATGTTCTGGCCACATCTTATATTGCACCTTTACAGCACAACCACCAAAGATGACATTTAAAAAAGTAAAAGCTACATGTTCTTTGCCCACATTGCAAACTAACTTAGTTTTGACACTTAAGTTAAAACAAAGACATTGAGCTGAACTTGACTCATATTGACGCATACAAAACATTTTGATTTGCTTTGACAGTATATAAATCTTTGCTTGGAATATAAAACACAATCATGCTTTTCCCTTATACTTACATTCAATTTGTGATGTACAAACATTTGTATTTTGCATTCAGGCCAGTAGATGTGGCACTGTTCACATGAAGCATCAAGATATAAACCCTTTGTAGAACCACTTTGCTGAGAAAGGAAAACCTCTGACACTGTGGGACTCACATCCGGTATCAGGCAGTTGATTTCTGCAAGAAAAGAAGATAAAACAGCCCTGGAAATTTTACTTACGGAGTATTTCACTTACTGACTGCTCACAGAGCCAGGTTTCAGTTCACAGCGTCTGCATATAAAAGTAGTCATGGCACATCTTCCCAGTCTTTAGGTTATGATCCAGCCAGGGGAAAGGAGAAGCAACATAAAACCAGGTGTTAACAATCAGAATTTTAAACCTAACCCAGTCCCCAACAATCACTACCACCAGCATCAAAAACCAAATCACAAATTACACACAAATGTTCACAAAGGCGGTAGAGGCAAGCTGCCTATCGTCAGCCGCCACTAATGATGTGCGGCCCGGCTCTTAAACTCTCTTCCTCTGATGCTTAAACGGCCGCAGCTGTGGTGACGACTGGAAGGATCATTGCTGCACCAATAGGAGAAGCCAACTGTGGAGTTGGAGGCTCCTCCTCTCTCCTCCGACCAATCCCGTTACGAAGTTCGTGCAGACTGATTAGCGTAGACAAAACACACTTTAAAATTCAGGTGAACATATTTTTATATCATGCAGAAAGTTAAACAAGAGCAGAACTGATGACATAATTACGGAAGATTGCGCCGGTAGAGGATAACATTAAAAGTACTTGAACATTCCTGGGGAACTTTTGAATGTGCCTGCTGCTCAGTGTGTGTACTTCATTCCTCATGTTTCAATCTGAACAAAAGACGTTACTTTCAGTTTCATTCATGTCTAGAGACTCATCCCGACAGTGACCTCAGTCACTGCAGGTGTCCCTCAAAAAGCCTTTTGAAGCTGTCACAACTGGCCACAATAACCTCACACTGATGGTTTCAAACACAAATTTGTCCCAATCATAGCAAGACATGTATACACACATGTACATGCACTTACAGAAATTGATCTGCAATAAAGCTTTACCACTATTTCCCCATATAGACAATAGCTGAGTCATTCTGTGAAGCAGGTGCCATTTGGGTCTGCAACATTAGATGAGATGCATATGGCACAAAAATGTGCAAAAGTGTTTCCAAATCTTAAAACCATTAAGTCAAGTACTCTTGCCATGATGTTAAATGAGAAAATACTACTTACAAAGATTAACATACTATTTTTAGCCATTTTTCCTTAGAACATGGCAATTTTCACATGTCCATATGAAACAACTTGACATTTGTATCTAACATATCACCAATAAATGTAATGTTTCTTATCAAATCTTTATTATTCAGTCAGGATTATATGTGTGTCCCTAACCTAGCTAGCTAGCTTGCTAATCTAGCTAGCTAGCTAGCTAGGTTAGCAAAGTGTTAACTGTCTCCTGTTCTCCGGTCGAAGCACGTAGGGAATAAACGAACTAGCTTTTTTTACTAGCATCATACACATTAAAACTGTAGGACGTTCAGAAAATAAACATTTACTTACCGAAAAAAACTGTATATCATCATCATCTCTCCAGTTTGTT
Organism: Seriola aureovittata; assembly: GCF_021018895.1. Taxonomy (NCBI): domain Eukaryota; kingdom Metazoa; phylum Chordata; class Actinopteri; order Carangiformes; family Carangidae; genus Seriola; species Seriola aureovittata. Next base: position 4,248,238 of record NC_079367.1, on the reverse strand, counting down.
AGTGACGAAGAATGAGCCATAATTACTGTGAACCGAAAACTCTTTAAAACTAAATAACTAACAGCAAAACTGTCGGTGCTAAATTATTCTTCCACGGACAAATATTGGGAAAATAATATTCAATACGAAACGCTCACAACACAAGCTCTCCTCCGGTGACTGATCCTCCGGTGATCGACCTCCCGGCCTGCCGCGTCATCCGATCAATCACTGCAGACCAGGTATATCAACCAAACAGCCACGCCCCCTAAATAACTGTTTTTAAGGCCTAATATTTAATTAATTTGGTGATTATTTTCAGATGGACCACCAGAACACTGAACAAGAAGTGTGAATTTAGCCCGTCAGACAGTAATGAGTTCCGGAAAAAATTAATCGACTGAGTATTTCATGAGAGAAGTTGGTGTTTTTATAATGAGTGTGTGTTGGAACCAGAGTTTTTTGGAGCCCGCCCCCAGCGGAACCTCGGTGGTGTTGCACATTAAAGCACTTCCGCCTTGGCTTCACTTTTCAGCCCCGGAGACTACGTCCATTTTTATATAAATATGTTTTATATATGGAGAAGTATGAAGGAAAAGAGAGGAAAATTTGATAAATTGAGGGAAATTAAGTGAACTGATAGTGTCTAGTGTCTCTGCTGCCCATCACAAGTTATTGGACACACTTGACCAAACAAGACACTTAACTAGAGTATGGCATAGGAAGCTGCGGATCCAAAGGTCGCCGGTTCGGTTCCCGACTGGAACATGTTGCTACCCGAAATTAACAAGCATTGTAAATCTATCAAATATCACTTAATAAGTGATACATATTGGATGGGGACTTCCTGCGAATGCCAAATAGCAGTTCATTGTGGTGTTTAGTGTTTACATAATGTCAAAATTTTATTATTAATATTGAAATAATAATAAACTTTACATAGCAATGTAAGAAATATTTGTAAAAATTCTTATTTTGAGCGAAATTGAGTTGTAGGGTGTTAATGGAGAACTGGAATATTAGGAAAAGGTCAGACGGAATCTGTCACCTAAGAGAAGTTAAGTGAATTTATATCCTGCAAAAATATCAGGTAAGAAAACACTTGATGGAAAACAATGGAAAACAATATCTTCTATATAGGTAAAAGGTACTTGCAGTTCTCCTGTTGCAACATGTCAAAGCTGAGCACTCAAAGATGAAAGATAATACATAACTGGAAAAGCTGGGACATCCTCCTGCTTTCATAAATGGCAACATTTTCCCTCCTTGTTGCTACAGTTAAAGCCGCCAGCAGGCAACACTTCACAGGCTGAGCGGTGGGAAGCATCATGGCGACGAGGATCAATCACACAGTGCTGGCTGGTCTCGTGGCACAAAACAGATGCTGATGTAAAATTACTTCCAACATCATGTTCAGCGCAGGCAGCGAGAAGCCTCAAGCTAACGAGAGCAAGGAACAATGTTCTGTTTGTAACAATAGAGACACAGGCTCTAAGAGGACAGTGGATTTCACGATGAGAAACACTATGTCGCTGGTACCTTTAGGTTGTCAGTCGTCCATGTTATGTGATATCTCTTGAGCATGATAAAACATGAGCATGTTCAAGGCTTGAAGACATTTCATCATTCATCTGAGAAGTTCTGCGAGGTCTGCTGAAAGGTGGGAGACTAAACAACCACTCAGGCCCATATCTCATGACAGGACCCATCAGTGCCTCACCTCAACATTTTTGAGGAAATGGTTTCAAACGTATGTGAAGCATAGGATTTATGACTGGGGAGGGGGAGTACTGTGACATCAGCCATCAACTACCAACTGTATGCTACCACACATTGGCAGTTTCACATTGATTTACACCTTCTCACATGACTCATGTAGGGCTGAACAATTGATGGAAATGTTATTGAAATAGTAATTTAGCAATGTTCAAATCGCAGGAGCTGCACTTTGTTTTAATAAAGGTAAAATATGTCACAACAAATGAAGCTTTGTGGTGCTACAGATAAATCATAAATCATGTTCTCCAGACGTGAGGGAACATGCTTGACCCAACAGAAATCCAGAAAGGTGCGTCTCGGTGGCTCACCTGGTAGAGCGTGTACCACATAGGCTTAGTCCGAGTCGAGTCCGACCTCCGGCCCTTTGCTGCATGTCGTCCCCTCTTTCTCTCACTTCACTGTCAGAACAAAAAATTACCTTAAAAAGTCTGTACTTTGTGTTTAATGTTTATTGCTGTTTAGCAAATGCTACCCACTAAACATCAAGGTGTTAGCATGCGGATGTCAACATTTACAAGTGCAGCTTCACAGACATGTTACTGTGGCGTGGCTGTAAACTCTTAGTCTTGTTGTTTAGCACATTTTTAAATAACACAAACCACTAATTCACTGTAGTTTAATTGAGATTCATCTGGCAGCACTTTTAGGTGTTGAAATATTTAAACGTAAACTATGGATTTCAGTCATTAGTCACTTTATTATATTTTATCTTTTATTATCAATTTTTCTTGTTTCTTTTTCTTTGCTTTTTAAATGTATTTCATTGTATCACATTCTCAGCTTTCTGACTTGATTTGTCATTTTTCTTTTCAGCTCATCAGTCGTCTGAAAGCAGCACGTCAGGCCTGTGTCTGTCAGCGTGTTTCAAAGTAAAACCTACTACTGCAGCTTTGTCTCAGTGTCCGTTGTGCACATGAAGCGTGTGAATGCGTCACAATCAGACTGATGGTGATGATGTGATGACGTGTCGTCCTCTGTGTGCCACCTACAGAAGTAACAGCTGACAGTGATCGGACCAAACAGATGCAGATCTCACGTCATGTTTGGTAAAAGTGCCAGTGAAACCTCGGTGGACAGTTTGCTGTGGGAAAGTCTCAGTGTCTGATCGGTTTACAGACCCATTACACATTACACAACACACAGTATCTCGCCAACAGAACCACTTCATCTACTCCTCGTTCAGCCCACTGCAGCTAATCACAAGGAGAAGTTATAATTGGTATCATACTGTGTCCAGTGATTTGATCAAAGGAATATATTGCAATTCGCGGAGTGGCTGTTCTTGAGCCGCAGCTGGTTCCAGGTAATAATTTCACCATGAACAAGACGAGAACAAGCAAGAAATAGAAGGAGGAGGAAGAAGTGGGCCGGGGGGAACAATGAGAGGCGTTATTATGGCAGGAGAAGAAGAAAAAGAAGACGGGAAAAGTGATGGAAGAAAAGGGAGTCTCAGGAGGAAACCATCAACTGACTCTCTCCTCCTCACGTCCTCTTTGATGGATAACTGGGCCGAAGGTTAATTTATCAGCCGTTTGTATGTTTACGCAGCCTGTCATCGGAGGGCCCGGGTTTATCAGCAGAGTCATTCATTTCCCCCTGTATCATCTTACCTCCTCATACAGAACAATATCCAGAAAGAATTCCCACATTTATGATTCACTTGTTGGTTGAGGCCTCTCGCCGCCGTTCTGTCATCTGGCGCGAGGAACGGTTGCAACACATTCTGCATTCCTCTCAGTTACTCAGAGACAGTTTAGACTCGACCAACTAAACTATATTAAAACTCTAAACTACATATATATATATACTATTTAAAGATGATTACATATCACTTATCATTCACAGTATTTACTTGAATGGAAGAACCCAAAAGACGTCCTCGGGGTGAGTTGCAACACGGATCAGGAACTGTTGCAACTTATTAAAAATACATTAAATGTCATAAATGAATATGTATTGCTTTAAAACATTACATTGTGTTTATATTAATAAATACATTATAATAGAAAAACACGCCATCGATGCCACGTCAACTCCCTCTAGAGGCCTGGAGCACTTTTCATTGCATTTGTTTTAGGGGTTCGTGTGTTTTTGTTGTTGCATCGTTTCTGTATTTGCAGTGTGTTTGCTGTTACTGTCTTGCTTTTGGTTTTATGCGGCACGCTCTTTCATTTGCAGCACGTTCCCGTTGTTGTTGTATTTCTTTTGTATTTTCGTATGTGTTTTTGAATCGTTTATGAATTTGCAGTTTGTTTCTGGTGTTTTGGGCCGTTTGCAGCGTGTTTTCCCTCGTCAGCCACCGTACTGAAGGTGTTAGAGCGCGGTATTTTAAAACAAGGTAAAGCAGCAAAACCCCGTCCAGCGAAGAGCAGCTGGAGAGAATCATCTGTGAAGAAACAGAACATCTCTAGTGTCATCCATGTCCACGATGATCAAATCTGTCATCAAAAATAAAGGAGGATGTATAAAATATTAATAGATTTAAAGAATGAACTCTCACTTATTCAGCAAACTTTTATTTATACAGGAAAGGCCACAATACACAAAATACAAGAAACAATAATGAAAGTGTAAAAACAATTCTGCACGAATAAGCAATATACAGTGTTTTTATAAAAGCAATAAAACATATATGACAAAGTCCATAAAAGCAATATGACTTAAATAATGAAGAGTTTGTGGAGCAGCTGTTTATTAAACAAAGACATTTAATTACAGTTTAATTAGTCAAACATTTCATGTTTTTCAAATTAGCTTCGCTGTTCTTGGGCTTTGGCTAAAAACAGATGAAACTGTATGAAATGATGCACTGACGTCAGAGAGGTTTCTCAGCTCATAAAACATGTATTTGTAATCTGTCATCCAATCACCAGTCTAACGTTCAACCTCACAGATCCTTGTTTTTTCCTCGTTCTCTGTGTCATCGCTCTGAAACTCGTCACAGGTCTGTCTCAACTGTTTCGCACCAAAACCACTTGTTGTTTCCAGACGCTGGTAACGAACATGTGGAGGTGTGTGTGCTTTTTTTCAGTGTCGCTGATTCTCCGTCTGTCTGTCTGTCTGTCTGTCTGTCTGTGTTCAGACAGACATCAGAACTGCCCCTCATTCACTTCAGTGCAGGGACTGGTTTATTTACTCCAGCTGGACTTCCTGAATTGTATTTCATCGTCTCAATGGGACCTGATGCAACAACCGTCCCAACAAAGCAGCTTGTTCTGATGTTGTGACATAATGCTGTTTTCAGTCTGAACAACCTGTTAATACATTTACTGCACTGACACTTCACCCTCGCGCTGCCCCCACACTGTGAAGTCAGCCGACAAACAGGACCAGTGGTTTTTCAGGGCTGACACATGATCATTACACAGGACGTTTGGCCGACGCCGTTTTAATTGTTCTCCCACTCTCGTCTGGTTTGATGTTATTTTTGCCAGTGGTTTTATTGTGATTGAAATCAAATAACCTCAACCGTTACTCTGGGCAGTTTTCAGGGCTTTATGTTGAGTAGATCCTCTAGTGTGTTCAGCGAGAGCTAAGCCTCAGGGTGAGAAATCAGACAGGGAACAGTTCCTGTCATCAAGATTAATACAGTTCATGAAGACGTTTTGTTTTATATATGTTTATCATATAATTGATCTGAACCGGCTTCTGATCAGATTCCACAAACAAATGAATGTTAAGCATCCACTCTAGTTTCTCCAGAGAATTAAAAAGCTGGTTAATTACCAGGCTCTTTGTTGTGGTGGCTCAAATTTAATGTTTTTTTGCTTGTTTCCTGCTTCCATTTTCATGTTTCTTTTGAAGTTAAGCTTTTAAATTGACTAAACTGACACATACGAACCAGATT